>NC_071281.1:19005349-19020349 GCF_023375685.1 Ictalurus furcatus
TTTCTGAATCTTTCTGAATGAGTCATGAAAATGAATGGATCAGAATCAGTCACTACCATGAGTCGTTCTTTTCATTCGGGTTGTGGCGTCACTGATGAAACCCTTAACCCTCTAACCCCTTAGTTCCCACAGTATTATGTCCCACAACCCTATATTCCCATAGAAACAGCACGCCAACCCTGAGTTCCCGGGCCAAAATTGGCCCCAAAATCAACAGTTTAATTTGAACATTTTTAGGCCTTGAAACAGCTTATAATAATGTATTTGTGTAATATTACTTTGAAAATGAAGCAGGTCAGTGTTTTTACTCCACTTAGAGCACAATTCTTAACTAGAGAAATGACGAGAAATGCTCGCTGAAATCCTTCTACTCATTTAGAAGTACCATACGAGCATCAGCGTGGTCAGTGCCTTTGAATAAATTCAAGTAAATAATAAATAAATAAATAAATGCATTTTAGCACCTAAAGTCAAGTTTGTGGTGATAATCAGAGCAGCAGGTGGTGTTTTCACGAATGCACAGAGATGGTCAGGTTATGACTCCAGACCCCTGCAGTGTCAGTCGCACTGGTTGATGCTGAAGATGAAGACGGATCAGGGTCTGAATCAGGAGAGTTTGCGTCTCTGTCAGTTTCGGTTTCGGTTTCAACATCGCCTGAACTTTCACTGCTGTCACTATCTAGAATCCTCTCTCGCCTGTGTAACTGTGTATGTTTTCTCTTTTTCACTGTTTTAGATGTACCTGTGTTCACTGTAGGTGTAACTTTAGCTGGAACACGATTAGCTTTTCGCTTTGGTATTTTTAGTTCACTTCTACTAGTACACCAATATTCACACTTGGATCGTAATGCCGGCGTAATAACGTAATCACGTCGTGACGTCATGACGTCATCAACCTTCCGGGTTAAAAAATAATAATTAAATAAGTAAGGAATTATTTATTATTTATTAAAGAACATGTTGTACTTTTTATCCGTTTAGAGATACATTTAATGTTAGTCCCTGTTGTCATTTACGTTATAGCAGCTATAAACATTCATTCCAGGTACAGCTTTGACTGTTATAAAGTGCTGACACTGGAGACTCCTTCCATAAACGCTACGTAAACACATTTCTCCTTACAGAAAACGTCACCACATTAACGATGTTTTCACACGTTTACGCGGAGCGCCCGATGTCCCCGTCCCTGTCACGGTGATCTGACTTGAAATCCCATTCAGAAAACGATATCTGTAAATGTTTTATCCAGGGTGTGTGCAAAAGTTTGTACGCCCCGTTTGTTTTCAGTATACAATTCCATTTCAATTTCATATTTATTTTTATTCAAACACGTTCCGAGATGAATTTCAGGATTCTTTATCATGGTACACGGTACAGATACAGTATATCGCGCCGCTCTAATGGAGAATGACGGTGTTTTTGTGTTGTTCTGAGCAGTATAACGTGACACAATGCTGAAGTGATGAAGTTAAATCGGCTCTCTCAGTGCACTCAGACTTCTAGAGCTCATAATTGATAGCTGTCCTCTTCTCTCCATATCGATCCTCCGTTTCAGCCGCTGCCTCAGAAACTCTCTGCCATTTATTCATCTATATACAGCTGCCTCGATACAGCCGCCCCCTCACACACACACACACACACACACATACACACTCACACACACACACTCACTGAAAAAATAAGCGTCTGGTGATTGAAAATGGCTGCTTCACAAGTTTTGCAGTAAGAAGATGGGGGGAAAAAGGATTGCATGCGGCTTCAATCCTGACCAGCTCATCGGACCGTGTGCAGAAACCCATCAGCTATTGAAAAGCAATCAAATAAGTGTAAATCGGCCTCGTTTAGGGTCGAGGCCCAAACACACACCACCCAAAACCCTTCATATGTCATTTTCCAACCGAGTGGCTGTGTTCCAAAAATAAATAAATAAATAAAATCACCACTTTATTGATACCTGAACAAAAATATGTGACTTTTAAAAGAAGACTTAAAACAATGACATTTTATTTTTTTCCAAAATAGCTTCAAAATGCTTTTTGAAAAAATCAGTGAAGCAGCTCACATCATGAACCTTAAACCAGAGTACATTAAACAACATTTACAATTTAAAAAAAAAGAAAATTAAGAACTAGACGCTATTTAAACACAATTTATTCATTACCTGCCAGTTACATCTTCCTTTAGCACATGCTAGTTACCTAAGCTAACACCTGCTAGCAAGCATGCTACATGACACTATACAGTAATAGCTAGCATTATGTGAGCTAGCATTCTAGAGAACTTAGCTACTAGCTTTTAACTTCACAACCTGATAATTAGCTTAATGATACAGTAGCTAGCGTGATAATACATTATCTCCTGGCTTCTTGATGAACTACAATGTTGTTTATGTTTATATTTTTAGGTTTTGTGTTTACTTGATTTTACTGCACATGCTGAAAACAAAAATCCTTAAGCTTTCAGGTAGAATCATTTTTTGTAGGATAAGAACTCTTAATTTCACAACGAACCCTTTAAGAACCACGGAAGAACCCTTTGTTTTAAGAGAGTACCAATTACCAATAAGAGAAATGTTAAACTCCTGACAGTTTCTAGGTGAAAACAATTAGCAATAATTTGGAGTTTGTCCAAATTACCCAGTCCATACAGACACATTCTTAGAAAAATGCATTCTTCAAGAGTTCTTTAGACAATGAAGGGTTCTTCAGTTTCAAAAAAAAAAAAAGTGTAACTGGAACCCATTCATAGCAAAAAGGTTCTTTATGGGTTCTTTGGATAATTACAGATTCTTTGCATTCAATCAAGAGTTCTCCTTAAAGTGTTGTTTTTAGGAAGATGTAATGTTCTACATAGAACCTTTAAGGGTTCCCCCAGAGAAACAACCACAGAAAGAAACTCTGAAACAGTCTACATTTTTATCATCTTGTAAACATTGTACATTAAAGTCAGATTATTATTCCTGCTGGCGCTATTATTATTATTATTATTATTATTATTATTATTATTATTATTATTATCATTATCATCATCATCTCAGGTGATAAAAGTTTTGAGGATTCATGAAATAAATATTGCACATTAATTAAAAAAAAAAAAAAAACCTTCTTTAGTGTCCTCTTGCAAACCCCAGTTTTGGTGTGATGATGATCTTTAATGTGTAAATGTTTACACATCTGTAAAATGTATTTAATCACTAAAACAATAGTCAGATCAGTCATAAGCTCATTAGCAAAACATTTATCTCTGTAGCTGACTTCATGTTTCTGTCACTGATAGAAAATAAAAAACAATAATAATTAAGTAAATAAAAAACAAAACCAGTTGAACATGTCATGAATATTAAAGAATAATTGGCTGAGAATCCACTTCATTAAGTAGTGCGCACTCTGTTCCCTACCTAGGACCCTAATGTGGATTTATTTGATGACTTTATTGAGAGAAAGTGTAATTAATCATCGTTCATTTTTATTGCGATTCACACAGTATACTGCAAAATACAAAAATAATAATCATAGAAAATGAACCCATTAATCTCCCGCTTCATTAATGTGAAATATGAGGCAGAATCCGTGCTAATACAACGGGACAGATGCATTTATTGTTCATTTATTCTTAAATTAGATCTTGCATATTGTTCAATTTTTATGAGGTTTTTATATTTTATATTTTATATATTATATATTTCCCATAAACAAACTAAATTTAAAAAAAGAATATATCTCTAGTTAATTTATTAAACCCAGTAAAACAGGACATTACATTGAGCTGAATGTTGTTTGTTTGTTTTTTTTTTGTTTGTTTGTTTTATTCATTATTATTTAATTGAAATACTTAATAAACTAAACGTCAACCAGCTCCATGTTTAAAATACTGAAACTAACATGAGGGAACGGATCACAATAACACCGAACTGATATGAATCAGATAAGGGATATATTATATTATATAAAAAAAACTCTTATTTATATGATAATACGCCCGGATACGAATCCAGCTGTTTATATGATCGTTATCAGCTGAAGATAATAAAGATTTAATAAAATAAAATAAGAGAAGTGAGAATCACTGAGATCCTGCGCTGATATTCTTCCATAAACATCTTCCAAATATCTAAAAATCCCTTTATTTGCTTTTTTTTGTTGTAGTTATTTATTTATTTGTTTGTTTGTTTGTTTATTTTTTAATCTCAGATACGGACAGAAAGCAGCTGATGGGAATCTGCTGTGATTCTGACACGTGTTGATGGAGTAAAGAAGAAAAAGAAAAGTTGCAGTTGCTCCTCGTATAAACACTGAGGTTTATTCCTTAAACCTGAAACTCGTCATTTAGCTGAAACAGCAAAACCAGCCCATAATAATCACCACACCAACCGCCGCATTCACGCGCATTATCATAGAAATAAGGAAGTTTTTTCATAATATAGACTTTTTATCAGATTTGATGTTTAGATCTGTTGGGTGTTCTTGTGGTCCACTTTCGAAGTTCTCTTCTTTAAAGTTTTATTTTATTATTTAAAGTTTGTTAGTTTAGTTGTGTAAACAATGCAGTGTAAGAATAATTCTGTAATATATTCTGTTATATAATAATACAGTATAATCACATGATTATGTAATAATACATCATTTCATATAGTGTAGATGTATATTTGTCAGGTGGGGGTGTGCTGGTATGATAAAATATTAATTATTATGAACTATATACGAGTATATAAATATTTCAATTATTATGCGAGAATATAAATACAAAAATAATATCAATTTTATATAAAATATACAAATATTAATGTTAGGAACCTCAATCACATAAAGTTGCTTATCTTTATATCTGATTACCTACTATCTTCACGTAATACTGTGTTATACATATTTATAAACAGTTTAAAACAAAAGATTCAAATCATTTTAATGAAATAAAAATTTTAGAAATATTAATATAACTTAAAAAATCTTTTCAATTCATTATTATTAACAGTATATGTAAATAATCAATTACTTCACTAGTAACTCAGTGTATATGCATCTGTGTGTGCGTGTGTGTGCGTGTGTGTGTGTGTGTGTGTTAATTTATTTTAATTTCTAAAACATATCAAAATATCCCCCCTTTGCACATTATTATGAGTAAGAAGTGAAAAGGTCAGCGCAGTAGTGACTTCTCGAGATCTAGTTGCACAGACAGCAGATCTATAACGGCGTATAAAGATAAAGAGTTACGGCGAGGTTAAAAGGTGAAATCGATAAAACTTATAAAAGAGAAAACCTCAGAAATCTCCTCCAACAGACCCAGCGTGAATTTCACATCCAGAGCGTGTGTTAGATTTGTGTCTTGAGTTTGCTATGCGGAGACGTTAGCGTTAGCACTGTGCTGCTGCAGGAGAGTCATGTGCAAAATGAATCATTTTATCATTTCATTCCAGTCATTTCATTCACTTGAGTGATACAGTGAACCAAATGACTCAACAAGAATCACTAAAAAGAACTAGCTAGTTAGGCAGCATTAGCTAGCTTTAGCTTTAAAGCCTCATGTCTGTTTTTAAGAGAGTCACGAGGCTCATTATCACACAATAACATCGCTTGTATTATATTATGGATTAGCCGTAATACTATATTACACATCTATACTACACATTGTAATGAACCAAATTACTCAACTTGAATCTGTGAAATGATGACTCTCCTGCAGCAGCACAGGGCTAACTGTATATAACTGTATAAAAATGTCATTATTTTAGGGATTTGATTCAGGAATATTACTGATTCGAGTCGAGTCATTTGGTTCACTATAATGATTCAAACCTTTTGTTTTTAACTTTTACTTTGTTTATAAAGTATTATGGCTAATCAGATTATATAAAGAGAAGCAAAGTTATTACGTGACAGTGAGGCTCGTGAACCTTATCAGGTTTTGAGGTTTTAAATCGAAAGCTAGCTAATGTTGCCTAGCTAGCTACTTGCTAGCAACAGTCTAGCTTCAGGTTCTCTACAAGCTCATTTACAGCTATCAGCTAGCTGTTAGCCATTAGCATAGCAGAGCCTTTAACAGATTACAGCTGTCTTTGTTTATTTCTCTCATCACAGAGGAACCGTGTGACACTCGGTGTTAACGTGAGCTCATCGCCGTCAGGGGAACGGAACAGGAGAACCCCTGAACAACATCATTTTACACTCATAAATAATATCAAACAACTGATTGTTTAATAGTTTTGATTTCCGGTTATGTACTTAAAAAAATGTGAAGAGACATGTCTACACTTTTACCCTCATTAAAAATGCCCACCCAAATTACCATATGCAAATTAGAAACATGTCTTCCTGCCATCGCTAATATCCTAATATCGCTAATATTAGCTAACTCGGCTCGCCAGATCACACGTTTGTGCATTTGTGTGATTTCGGTATCAGGGTCTCCTCATTTTCCCCCGATTCATTTGTCAGCAACATAAATCCTGTTAAAATATTATGTAATGTTTCCATGGCAACTACCATCTGTTCATCGCTAACATTAGATAAATTAGTTAGCGAGCTATCGGTTTGCATATAGAGGTATTTTCTCACTAATATCCTCGAATAGTTTGATTAACTCACATGCTGTATTTTAATACAGTCGAATTCCCAATAAAGCTGTTCTTTATGTCAGTGCATATGCTAAATAAAAAAACAACAAATTCATGGGGAGTACTTACTTTTTCACATGACTGTAGATGTCTGTTATGTGTTACCTTCATATTTTTAGTCTTTTCTGTGATTCTGTGCACTGAATGTTAATGACAGTTTGTTTTTGTGACACCAGCAGCTCTTCAGTATTCCTTGTGCTTGAGCATTTCAGAATTTTCTGAGCAGATTAGCGTGATTACGGTGAAGTGCTGTAGCTGAAGTAACGGTGAGCGTAAATGAGAGGTGGTGTGTTTTGATTTGAGAGATCTGATTAATCTGTGTTCAGAGAATTCCCCTGTGGACCAACGCTACTGTCTGAGCTGTAACCTTCGCATTAGCATTAGCACACACACACACAAACACACACACACACACACACACACACACACACACAGCAGGCTGAGCTTGTTTCACTGAGAGTCCTGTTTCAGACACATGACCACGCTTGCTAATTTAGCTTGAACTTGTTTCTAGTGTTTCCTGCTTAGTCATGTTCTGTCTCCTCATCACACCTCTTACAGAAATATCACATCTATATCACATCTGATTATGTATGTAATACACACAGATCAGCCATAACGTTAAAACCACCTGCCTAATATTGTGTAGGTCCGCCTCTCCTTGTGCATCCAAAACAGCTCGGACCCGTCGAGGCGTGGACTCCACAAGACCTCTGAAGGTGTGCTGTGGGATCTGGCACCGAGACGTCAGCAGCAGATCCTTTAAGTCCTGTAAGTTGCAAGGTGAGGCCTCCATGGATCGGACTTGTTTGTTCAGAACATCCCACAGACGCTGGATCGGATCGAGATCTGGGGAATTCGGAGGTCGAGTCAACACCTTGAACTCTTCTCATGTTCCTCAAACTGTTCCTGGACAATTATTGCAGTGTGTCAGGGAGCATTCCCCTGCTGAAAGAAGTCACTGCCATTAGGGAATAGCGTTACCATGAAGTGGTGTACTTGGTCTGCAGCAGTGTTTAGGTAGGTGGTACGTGTCAAAATAACATCCACATGAACGCCAGGACCCCAGTTTCCCAGCAGAACACTGCCAAGAGCATCACACTGCCTCCACCCACTCGGAGTCCATGACCTTGTCTCAGGTTCACCACTTGTCCTTCCTTGGAGCACTTTTGGTAGGTACTGACCAAGACCTGCCGTTTTGGAGACGCTCTGACCCAGACGTCTAGACGTCACAATTTCTCTCTTGTCAAAGTCTCTCAGATTCTTACGCTCGACCATTTTTCCTGCTTCCAACACGTCAACTTCCAGAACTGACTGTTCACCTGCTACCTAATAAATATACCCCCCCCACCACCACCACCACCACCACCAAACAGGTGCCTCTGTAACGAGATAGTCAGCGTTATTCACTTCACCTGTCAGTGGTTTTAATGTTCTGGCTGATGTGTGTGATCTCATATTAAAACGTGTAAAAGTGCTTCTCAAAATGTTAGGCCTGAAAGTAAACACATGATATCATGCGAATAATGTCATCATAAGAAAAAAAAATTAATATAAGTTAAATGTAATGAATTGAATCTTGTAAGAGATCACAGAAATATAAATCAGTTATGTGAAAATGGCTCACATGAAAATAAATAAATAAATAAATAAATAAATAAATACATGAATAAACGGAATCACTTCTGAAAATAAAGGAATGATGAAACCACATGTGTTCTGTGTTCTGTAAGGAATCCTAGCTTTATTTCACTGATTATTAGTGGAAATCATCTTGAACATGTAAACATCATTGGTTTTATTGGTTCCTAACGTGGTGTCCTCTGTCCCTCGCTCTATCTTTTCTCTGCCTCGCGGCAGAGTTTCCAGAGAGCTGCTCCGCCCTGCTGAGTGGATTCTAGAGGAAACAAAGCCAGTAAACATCATCTCTGGGCAAACAATCACACGAAATCCCACCGAGATGCTAACAGCCGTGTACCGGCTTCCAGAACTGCCACTGAGCACTGATGTGTTTCATCGCACCGAGCTTCTTCTGTGTGTTTAAACGAACACTCTGGCAAAAATCTCTACAGGAGTGAGCCCAGACTCGAGCACGCGGACCGATGTACGAGCAAAAAACTCATCGTCTGATTCATGAAAATGTCACAATGACTAAAAACGAGAGATGATATGATGAGAGAGTGAATAATGAATCAGCTTCAGTTGCGTGGACACCACTGGCTCCGCCCACTGGAGTATTATTTAAATAATCACTGTTCAGGAAGTACGTCATTTTCGCGGAAAAATAACGTAAACTTTATGATTTAGTTTAACATTTTTGGAAATATCATGACAATATCACAACAGCATGACAATTCAAATTCACGTTACAGATAAGTTCAATAAAATATTTATTTATAACAGAGCAGTAATCACTGTAGACATTATAGGGAGTGTGTCCATAAATAATGAAGTTCGAGTACGTAGCCACACCCCATGACAAGTGTTAATTAGAGTTATACACGACTTTATGTTATAGATATATAAAAACGATGCTATAAGTGAAAAACCTGTATATGCAAATAGGAACAGTGCTGAATGGGCGTGGTCAAAAATCATTTGTGGTTGTGCTTTTGGCCATATATAAAAAGGAAGGAGTATTTTGATACTGGGAGGGATTAGAGGGCCATACATGGTTAGGTGGGCGGGTCTTTGTGATGTCTATACAAATGAATAGCAGCTATGAATAGGCATGAACTGGCATGATGGATAGGAATGTGGGAGTGGCTTATTGTTAATATATGCCCATGTGGGTATGTTTTTGAGTCCATATATAAAAACGAGAGCAGGTCTAATGTAAGTTGCTGTGTTTTTTTTGTTTGTTTGTTTGTTGTTTTTTTTAATATAAGAAAATATGGGTGTGTCTTTGATTCCATATATAAAGATGAAAGAGTATTTTTAGTGGGTGGGGCTTGAAAGCCATACATGGTTATATGGGTGTGTCTTCGTGACATGGAAAGAAGAACAGCTATGAATGAGTATGGTTTTAACACCATAGATTGGAATGTGGTGGGAGTGGCTTTCAGTTAATATATGCCCATGTGGGCGTGACTTAGAACCCATATGTAGAAATAAATGCCATATATAGAAAGAAATAGACCATAAATGGGAATTTGGTTGTGTCTTTGAGGTTACATTTGGAAATGAGTGCAGCTCTTAGTGGGTGTGTCTCTGAGTTTGTATATGGGAAGGTGGGTGTGTAATTGGGGCGATATATGGAATTGAGTGTGTCTTTGAGTCCATATATAGAAATGGGAGCTGATTTTTTGTACTTTATATGAAATGTGGATGTGTCAATAAATAGAAATGAGAGCGTTGCTAAATCTGAACGTGGGCGTGGCTTTGAGGTGTTGTATGGAAATTAGTGGGTGTGACTTGAAGGCTGTATATAGGAACGTTGTCGGACCAGCTCTGAATGGAGTTTTCCTATTTTTTTCTTGTTTTTGTCTTTTATGTTTAGAGATATTTACTATTTTCTGTGCTTTTTATGCTGTGTGTGCTTTTGTGTTTCTTGAGACTAAAATAAATGAAACGTTGTTGTTTTTTTCCCTCAATTTTCCTCAGGTTAGAGTGTAGAATGTGCTTTCAGTATGCCCTCGGCCTCCTGCTGTGTGTGTGTGTGTGTGTGGGTGTGTGTGTGGTGGGTGGCTCTTCCTCTTTGTCTCCAGAGTCGCAATTATGACTTAATGCTCTCTAATTGTTTTCATTGCGAGTCAACACGTCGTCCTTTAACAGAGTGAGTCCTCGTCCTGTGCTCTCGTCTCATTTGCATAAATCTGACTTTTTTACATTTATACTCCATTAACATATTTTACATGAATAGTTAAAAGGGCTCACAGGAGCTATGCTAATAGGCTAGGCTCATTTGCATGTGTGTGTGTGTGTGTGTGCGTGTGTGTGTGGGTTGTGTGGGTTGTGTTTAAATTAAATGTGAGGTGAGAACATCACTTACACATCAAAAGCACAATTTTATGAAAAAACGGTTCCAGATCTGAAATTAAGCTGTAAAACTTTCTGAATTAAATCTCTCAGACTGGAGTGTTATAACCACCTATCCCATCATATTGATGATGATGATGATGATGGTGTTTATATGGCCTACATAGTGACTAGAGTATAGGGTGTATGGTTTGGGACATGCCCACAGTGGGCTGATGATGGTGTTTATGTGGCCTGAATAGTGAATAGGGCATGCGGTTTGGGACACACCCACAGAAGAATGATGATGATGATGATGATGATAATGGTTATGTGACTTATATAGTGAACTGGGTATTCGGCGTGTGGTTTGGGACACACCCACAGTAGAATGATGATGATGATGATGATGATGGTGGTGGTGGTGGTGGTGGTGTTTAGGTGGCCTATATAGTGAATAGGGCATGTGGTTTGGGACACACCCACAGTAGAATGATGATGATGATGATGATGATGATGGTGGTGGTGGTGGTGGTGGTGTTTAGGTGGCCTATATAGTGAATAGGGCATGTGGTTTGGGACACACCCACAGTAGAATGATGATGATGATGATGATGATGATGGTGGTGGTGGTGGTGGTGGTGTTTAGGTGGCCTATATAGTGAATAGGGCATGTGGTTTGGGACACACCCACAGTAGAATGATGATGATGATGATGGTGGTGATGGTGTTTAGGTGGCCTATATAGTGAATAGGGCATGTGGTTTGGGACACACCCACAGTAGAATGATGATGATGATGATGATGATGATGATGATGGTGTTTATGTGGCCTATATAGTGAACAGGGTATAGGGCATGTGGTTTGGGACATGCCCACAGTGGACTGTTGATGGTGTTTACATGCCCTATATAGTGAATAGTGAGCATGGCATGTGGTTGAGCACACGCCCACAGTGGATTAGGACAGGAACAGTTCTGGTTAGAATTTGAAACTGCAGCACTGTGGAAATAAATAAAGGTAAACCACATTATTCCTCATGGGATCGTTGTTCCTCAGTGTATTTATATCCAAGAGACAAAAAAAAAACATTTGATTTATTCCAAACATTATTCCCAAGACTTTTCCCTCTACACTCTCCTCAATAACTCATCCTAACACACACACACTTATTTACCTTATAACCCAATTTTCCACTCCAGCAGCTTGAATAAAGCACATGCACTGATTAACGTTCTCGTCTCACTCTAAGTTGGTACACACACACATCTTTCAAATTAAATTATTCTTTTATATTGTGGATGACGGGGCATGATTTTATTGGGGGAAATATAATTTCGCGTTGATTATAAAATCATATTTTTGACCTAAAAAGCACTAAACGGTCTCGCACCACAGTACCTGAGCGACCTTTTGGTCTTTTATGATCCGCCACGCCTACTTCCATCAAAAGGTGCAGGATGTTTGTTGGTACCTGGAATAGTGAAGGCTACAGCAGGGGGAAGAGCTTTCTCTTATAGAGCCCCACAGTTATGGAACAGTCTTCCAATTAGTGTTTGGGACTCAGACACAGTCTCAGTGTTTAAGTCCAGACTGAAAACATATTTGTTTACTCAAGCTTTTTGTGAATAGTTTTTTAGGTAAAGCGCAGATCTAGAGGCTCACAGGTACAGAGTGTTGTGTTGAACTGTTGGATGCTGTCTCTCCCCACACTTTCACACCTTCACCCAGGTGTGGTGATGGTGGAGTGTCTGGCTGCATTATGTCCCATGGAGCCCTCATGTCTGTGTTCTCTTCTGGTTCTCCGTTTTAGTTATGCTGTCATAGCTGGTCTTGCAAGAGTCCCCGCTTTCACTCACGGAAACTACACTGTCCTTATCCATTACAGGACAATAACCATACCTAATAATCTCCCTCTCTCTCTCTCTCTCTCTCTCTCTCTCTCTCTCTTTCTGTCGAGCTACACATGATACCAGAACCTGACCCCTTCTGCTCTCCGGACCTGCCTGATCCATCCTAATGCCCTACATCTGTTTGAGTTCTCATCACCTGAAAATCAGTCGCTGCCGCTGAGGATGTCCCCACATGGTGCAGCCCGAAGATCTGCAGATAAACGAGATTACTGAGGATGGTACCACTTAAAAACCATGAAGATAGGAACAAACGGTTTTGAACTCAAGTCTCCATCATTGATTATTTCATAACTTCAATAAAATAGACTTTATATTAAAACTATCATTAATTCAGAAATAACTCTGTGTCATATTTGCTGAATTTCTTGTCTCGGGTCTGTAAAAACGTCACATGATATGGATCATCAACATCCGACCAATCAGGATAAGGGGGCATCTCTGCATAAAGCCCTGTCATGTGTTTTGGAGGTGTGGCTTTGGAGCTACTCCGGATAACTTCCACCAAATATCACTGATCGCACCTTTAACGGTCCGTATGTCCACAGTGTTAGTGAAAAAGTGAGGTTCTGATTGACGGATCAGGTTGAACTCTATTTGTTAGTGTTTAAGAGTAAGAATAGCTGCTCTGTGTGAGCGAGTCTGTTTTCAGACTCAGGGGGAAAACGCTGCTGATGTAGATCACTTTCTAGCAGCTAACTTGGTAGATATCTGTAAAATATCTGTCGCCAGATCAGGATCAGGATCAGGATCAGTCACGTAAATGAGAACATAACTGACCCAAAATCCTAAACCTAAAGAATAATTAGTATGTCTATCGCCAACAAATACCAAATATTTAGACTTCTACGATCATCTCTTACTTCTCTTGGTTACTCTAAGAACAATACACACACACACACACACACACACACACACACACACACACGTTCAGTTCCTCAGATTTTTCTTCATTTCGCTCCTCGTGAGATGACGTGTCGGAGAATGAGGCTGGTTTCATTTACCTCTTTGTTTTTGTCCGTCACCTTCGTATCATTTCATCAACAGCTCAGCGTGCACACCTGAAAATAATCTGAAATACGTTCTTTCTTTCTTCTAAAAATAGCTGTACTGTGTGACACGGTTAAAGTCAGTAGTTTAAATGTCACAGCCAGCATTATAATATTAGTTAACAGTTATAGGATTTATCCTCAGGCGAGCGGATAAACTAGTGAGTGATGATAAATAAACAAACATCACATCCTCAGCGCTGAAACGTCTTATACACGAGAATTTAACTCCCAAACATTCGTGTAAACAAATGAAAAGAAAGTCTATTCACGGTAAAAATGAGCCAAAGCATCCCAGTCCATCGGGTTTCCAACACGAAGTGTAAAACATTTATTCATTTCATGCAGAGCGACGTTAAACACGCTGACGAGCTCCGTGTCTCTCTTAAAACGTTCTGCCGTCGTCGTGATTGTTGTCATGAGCTGCGTCTCAAATCCAGAAGGCTGAGACACAAAACTGAGCTTTCAGGAGGTTTGACGGTGGCATGGGAGGATTTTAAAACTCCGACACTAACGGTAACAGGAACCCCGGTTAGTGTTAGCGCTCTGTAACGCTCTAGAATAGTGCATGAGAGTTGAGACACAGCGCTAGTGTGTTTAACCTGGGGCAAATTTGGACATTTTTACACAAACACCTGCACTATTCCTTTAAACACGGCTTGTCTGAATGTGACTCTCAGCAACATTTCAAAATAAAAGCACACAAAAATCCATCTTCGATATTTCAAAGGTATATTTATTCATAAAATAAATAGTTTGAGAAGCCATGACTTAAACGGACACAAACTCGCCCCCTGAGGAGCTCCTTATTGGTCAAAGACGAACGCAGAATCAACACAGTTTCATTTCATCATGGTGTCAATTTATTGTTTCAGCATTAGTGTTGAAATAGTTAAGCAGTGTTTGTATGTGTGTGTATATGTGTGTGTGTGTGTGTGTGTGTGTGTGTGTATGTGTGTGTGAGTACAATACATTTGGGGAAACCTGCTTGCGAGAACAAGAGGATGCGTCTAGACAAGAAACATATTATACGAGTTCCTAATATAGCGAATCAACACGGTGTTGAGTGTAATTGAGTTTGCTTCGTGCGCCTATTACACACACACTCACACACACACACACACACACACACATACACTCACACACACATGTGCAATATGACTTGGCCTAAACAGGCAGCTTAATTGAAATTAAAATATAAAAACATAAATCATGTTGCTCCAGATGTAATTGAAAGGCGAGTGAATTTTTAATGAATGTTGGAGGCCGTGCTGCGAATCAGGACGTGTCAGAGTGATGTATATTCACACACACACACACACACACACACACACAGTTCCTACACCTTCTTCTCAGGCTGAAACATGAAATTAACGGATTTCACTCACGGCAGGAGGCTGATGTGAGAATACTCAATAAATTCAACAAACATGAAGTGAGAAAATGTCTCTATAATCACATCACTGTAGAACAT
>NC_071281.1:19032849-19040349 GCF_023375685.1 Ictalurus furcatus
CTCTCAGGGTACAAGGAAGGCCTGAATCAAGACTCTTCTCTGTTCTACTGTAGCACCTAGGTGGTGGAATGAACTTCTTCTAGATGTCTGAGTCACTGGAGTGGGGTTAGTGGGGTTAGGGGTTAGTGTTTCAGGTAAGTGGTTAGGATTTCAGGTAAGTGGGTGGGTTTAGGGTTAGGGGTTAGGCTTTAGGGTGAGTGGTTGGGTTTAGGGTTAGGGTTTCAGGTAAATGGTTAGGGTTTCAGGTAAGTGGTTAGAGTTTAGGGTGAGTGGTTGGGTTTAGGGTTAGTGTTTCAGGTAAGTGGTTAGGGTTTCAGGTAAGTGGTTAGGGTTTCAGGTAAGTGGGTGGGTTTAGGGTGAGTGGTTGGGTTTAGGGTTAGGGGTTAGGCTTTAGGGTGAGTGGTTGGGTTTAGGGTTAGGGTTTCAGGTAAATGGTTAGGGTTTCAGGTAAGTGGTTAGAGTTTAGGGTGAGTGGTTGGGTTTAGGGTTAGTGTTTCAGGTAAATGGTTAGGGTTTCAGGTAAGTGGTTAGGGTTTCAGGTAGGTGGTTGGGTTTAGGGTTAGGGGTTAGGCTTTAGGGTGAGTGGTTGGATTTAGGGTTAGTGTTTCAGGTAAGTGGTTAGGGTTTCAGGTAAGTGGGTGGGTTTAGGGTGAGTGGTTGGGTTTAGGGTTAGGGGTTAGGCTTTAGGGTGAGTGGTTGGATTTAGGGTTAGTGTTTCAGGTAAGTGGTTAGAGTTTAGGGTGAGTGGTTGGGTTTAGGGTTAGGGGATAGTGTTTCAGGTGAGTGGTTGGGTTTAGGGTTAGGGGTTAGGCTTTAGGGTGAGTGGTTGGGTTTAGGGTTAGGGGTTAGGCTTTAGGGTGAGTGGATGGGTTTAGTGTTAGGGGTTAGGGTTAGGAGTTGTGCACATTGAGGGGAAATAAGTACATTAGAATGAATGATAGACAGCGAGCTCAAACACACAGACACTATAACCCCAGAAGGTCTGGCATGGCCGAGCCGATATTTCCCCTCACTGTAAGTATATATTGATGACACGGTGCTTAATATGAGGAACACTGTGCATTTGTTTTTCTGTCTATTTAAATCTTCTATCCTAGTGGGATGTGTTTAAATCCTCTCTTGATTCCCTAAATAGTGTGCATGTTGGCAGTACTACTGTATAATCAGTCACAGTACCATCTGTGCTAATGTTTACTCGCTAATGTCTTGTTAGCATTCTGGCATTTTTCCTCCATTGGTAAATGATCACTTTTCATAGAGAACCAGGGCATTAAACATCACTGCAGCCCCTCGATTCAGGACACAGCCGTGAAAGGTTTTCAGATTGAGAATGACCTAGAACAGCATGACAACATGTTATAAAGCACTCATTTCTCCTCTCGTCTGATTGGCAGACGTTTCTCCTGTCGTACAATCTTATAAGTGTGAATTACATTGGGGTTTTGTGTCGGTGTTGTTATTTTCTCCACGTATATTAAGTATATTAAATTGTCTGTGTCTAAATCGAAGGCTGTATGAGCGATCGTGTTGCATTACAGCTGCAGCTGTTTAGACGACGCCTCCAATTTATCAGCGTTGTTTACCGCAGGATGTAATTTACACCCGTTTACTCAAATGAAGATACACGAGTGCAGAGGACGAGCGTTTCAGATCCAGGATCAAGGGCGAAATCTTCATTTTGCGTTGTTATTATTTCATTCTCGCAGCCGGGCTTCATTCTTTATCCTCATTTACACGTATGGAATGGAATCAGAGGGGAATTTTTAAACCAAACGTCTAACATCTCATCTGTCTTCACATAAACCCACTCGTTACAGCTGCATTACGCCGCGTGTTCCAGTTTAGTTTGTTTATTCCAAAATAGAAATGACATTAACATTCACAGTGTATTGTGACTTTATAAGTCACGCTGTGGCTTTTTCAGCTTCTTGAACAGGAAGGAAGCAAAAGCACAGAAGTCATTTATTTTCCGTTTAATGAGTAATTTTACTTAAAACAGAATAAGTGTGTTTGTATTTAGTTTAGTTTGCTCAGACCCGAGGGTTTAGGGATTACAGTAAAGATGTTTATGGAGTTTAGGATTAAGATGAAGAGGTTAGGGGTTAAATTTAGGTAAACATAAAGGTTAGAGGTCGAGAGATTTAATAATGAAATTCCACACATAAGTATTCAGACATCAGACCTAACTCCAGATTTTCAGAAGCGCTACTCAGTGGTTACGTGAGAGTTACACATGCAGGGGGCGGAGTTTGTCTAAAACCGGGTCTCAGTTACACTCGATTCTGATCTCGAACTTAAGCGCATGTTTCTTGCGTGATATCAGCTCGAGAGAGGAGCGGTGTTAAGTCCAGTGCCACCGTCTGACTGTTTGATGTAACTACAATATGTCACACTGAAATTTAGGTTTTGTCTGTAAACACACACACACACACACACACACACACACACACACACACACACGCTGTGGAACGTCATGCAAGGATAAAATTAAATACACGAATGAATGAATAGTATCCTCACTTTAAAGTCTATGAAACATGGATTATCTGGAGGAGGGAACGTGCTGTGGATAAAGCGATGAATGGCGGTAAAGTTTGTCTGTAAGCGTAGCAGATGAGCGCTAGGTCAGATTATCCTTCACACCGTGAGCACGTTTCCTTTACAGCAGAGCGCATCGAATTAACACCAACTCTGACTTTATTTGATTCCTTCTACAAATGAAAACAGTGAATAAAATAAAAGTGTGATGAAATCTCCTACATCCCGCACACACATTACGATTTCATCACCTCCATTTACAATCTCGTGGCTTCATTACGTCGCGCTCGAGTAACTGTCAGAGCTGCGGATAAAATAATAAGACGTAAAAGAACAGGATGCGCTGGATCAAGTGCTATTCTACAGTATATGTGCTGCTGAATAACGAGTGTGGAAGCCATTTTGTTCAATTAAAGCAGTGATTAATGTGAGAATTACAACTAGGACTATTCATGCAGGAATCTATTATTAATATACACACCAGACTCCTGTTAGATTTATTTCAACACTCCACATCTTCTCACTCAGATATCGTCATTTTACTGTTTATATTTGACATTTTGAAATTCTGTATTTTCTGTCCATGATGTATTTGAGGTGTAAAGGTGAGTGTGTGTGTTTGAAGACGCGAGTGTAAAACTCCGTCTCAGACGCTTCTACTCGAGACAAATCTGGTGACCTCGCAGGTGTGAACCACACGCAGGTGATTTTAATCATCCGAACCTGGAGCTCAGAAATTCCACTTAAGCAGCCGCGTAACCCGACTCTGAACACCAGGAACTTTCCTCGCGTACATACTGACCTCAATTTTAGCCTGATGATGTTACGTTTCACACACTGTCACGTGCTCAGGATCTGTTTGAACTTTTTGGAATAAAATCACTGACTCTGAATACAACTTCAGTTCCATAAAGTTTACTGTATTTCAAGTCATGGCTGAGGGATTAGGTGTAGGGTTTGGATCTTGGAGAGCCCTAAAATTCCGATGTACGTGGGTCTGAAAGTTCTAAAAACAGAGTTACAGAGAGAGAGAGAGAGAGCAAGAGAGAGAGAGAGAGAGAGATGATAAATGTTTATTTATTTAATATTTACTCACACTAAAACACAGAGAGGTTTAAAAGAAGTGAAGTGGATATTTTGTGAATAAAAACACACCCTTGTCGACACACGGGAGTGAGAGCTGTAATGCACAAATACAGCTGCTCTCCAATACAGACAAATTCAGCAGAGCAAAAATGTTCTTTTTTTTCTTTGATGTGTAAAAATGTTGTTTTTTTAAAACGGTCATCCATCCTAACCTACACAGCTCTCGCTCTCTCTCTCTCTCTCTCTCTCTCTCTCTCTCTCTCCCTCTCTCTCTCTCACTCTCTCCATCTCTCTCTCTCTCTCTCTCTCTCTCTCTCTCCATCTCTCTCTCACTCTCTCCATCTCTCTCTCTCTCTCTCTCTCTCTCTCTCTCCCTCTCTCTCTCTCTCTCTCTCTCTCCATCTCTCTCTCACTCTCTCCATCTCTCTCTCTCTCTCTCTCTCTCTCCATCTCTCTCTCTCTCTCTCCATCTCTCTCTCTCTCTCTCTCTCCATCTCTCTCTCTCTCTCTCTCTCCATCTCTCTCTCTCTCTCTCCATCTCTCTCTCTCTCTCTCTCTCTCTCTCTCTCTCTCTCCATCTCTCTCTCTCTCTCCATCTCTCTCTCTCTCTCTCTCTCTCTCTCCATCTCTCTCTCTCTCTCTCTCTCTCTCCACTCAGCTCTTTGCAGGGATTTTCTTTTACCTCTGGAATACCAAGGCCAAATACATCACAAAGCCTGTCTGCCAGCAGCTTGACCTGCTCCAGAGAAGGTAATTTATCATATTTCTCCCACTCCGAATCTCTCGTCCTCTTTTATTCTGACGCTCGCATGACATCTGACGCTAAAGAGAACCCGTGAAAGGAGCGTTCTGCTGCTGAGGAATGAACCTGAGGTGCAGGTCCTGAGAAAGCGAGCACCTCTCCACATCAGCTGCGTTTCATCCACTTCAGTTCAGTTCTGTTCTGTTCTGTTCAGTTCAGTTCAGTTCAGTTCTGTTCTGTTCTGTTCAGTTCTGTTCTGTTCAGTTCTGTTCTGTTCTGTTCTGTTCAGTTCAGTTCAGTTCAGTTCTGTTCTGTTCAGTTCTGTTCAGTTCTGTTCTGTTCTGTTCTGTTCAGTTCAGTTCTGTTCAGTTCTGTTCTGTTCAGTTCTGTTCAGTTCTGTTCAGTTCAGTTCTGTTCAGTTCAGTTCAGTTCTGTTCAGTTCTATTCTGTTCAGTTCTGTTCAGTTCTGTTCAGTTCAGTTCTGTTCAGTTCTGTTCAGTTCTGTGTTATTTTTAACTCAGTAAAGGAATAAAATTAAATAATACAAAAAGTAATAATATTGTCAAAGGACGAGCTTACGGCATTGACAGATCAATTACCTTTATCTTTCAAAAAAACACAATTTTACTTTCTTCAGCAGGAATTTCTTTTGTTTTCTTCTTTGTTTGTTTGTTTGTTTGTTTGTTTGTTTGTTTGTCTACTTTGGACTAATTGTAGGTAATGTTTTTCATATTATTATTATTGAGGGAAATCACATTACCAGACTGATAAACAACCTAATAAATATTTTGTTTTATGTATATATGTATATAATTATTCATTTCTTATTTATTCATTCACTCATTTGTGTACTTTACTCATTTTAAGTTGTGTTTGATGGAATACTAACAGAGGAGTTTATAAAAATACATTTTTGTTTGTATGTTTTTATTTGTTTTCTAATTTTAAGTACTTTACATAATATTATCAAACATAAAGCTTACTGCATTGACAGATATACAAAAACTTTTTAAAATAAAATATTTCCACAATCAATAAATTAAATCGATCTAAAATAGTAATAAAAGTGGCGTTAAAACGAGTTAAATACGAAAGCAGGTTCGTCCTGCACGTAGCAGCTCAGTTTCTTATAAATGTGAACATTTTATTTAAATACTTATACAGTATAAATCATTTCAACCGCTCGGTTACTTGAGATATTTCCGCAGATAAAGAAATGAATCTTTCACACGATCCCTGCGTCCGCGCGTTAAACACATTCATCTGAACAGTGCAGTTCTTTTTAGACAGACGTTTCTGTGTAGATGTTCTCTCAGCACACGCCGTGTGTTTTATATAAATATTAATACTGAAGTGAAGCTTTTTGTCTTCTTCAAAACGGACATATTCATGAAGTCAGAGTTCTGAGCTAACATTTAGAGTGACTTAGATCTGCAGCTGCTAAAGCGCAATGCTAACTGGAGGCTATATGCTTCCATGACTTGTTAGCTACATTAGCCTGAGCGCAAAACTAACAAAAAAAAATGTTTAAAGCTCAGAGATACTGTACACTCATGTCCTGCTCATTACCCTTACACACACACACACACACACACACATTAATAACCTTTAGTCGGTTTTCTTTCCTCCATCTGTTTCCCTTCTCTCTCTGATCAGTGTGAACGTTTTAAATCACTGATAAACCAGAGGAAGGCGGAGTGACGTGTCTGAGCCGACGCCCACCTCGTTAACATGTCTGCGCTCAGGGCGGAGTCGTGACCTTCTTAACATTCACACTGCAGATCATTAATCCACAGTCTGAGAGTGAGAGTGAGAGTGAGATGGATTCATAACGACTACATACACAAAGAAACAAATAAATCATTTTTTGAAACAATAACAATAAAGAAATCTTAACAGGAGAATTTTTTCCACCAGGTTTTTTTTTTTTTTTTTTTTTTTTCAGTTTGATTTGGATACAAAGGGGAAAAAAGTCATGTTTATTTATAAAGCATGTTTAAATGAGCAGATGTTGTTGATCAGCACAGTGAGGGTCAAACGAATCATGAATAATGAATTTAAGCTAAAAATAAAAAAAGAAAAGAAAAGCTGAAAACAACCAACAGGTCACTAGGTGCATAATTCTGATCTCACATCATCTCTGAAGATTTTATTACAATACACAACACATAACCTTTTACAGTAATGCCTAGTACTCTGTCTCATTATCATTATCATTATCATTATTATTATTATTATTATTGTTATAACTTGTATTATTCATTTATTTATTAAGATTTATTTGATTATGATCAGTCTGTATTAAATCCTGTAACAAACAGAACCGAGTGTTTTGGGGTTTGTTTGTTTTTTGAATTGTTTACATATAAAGAGATTTTTGGCATGTTTTTGATTTTTCTTTCTTTAACCAATCTATGTCTTTGAGTGTTTTTAGGTGTTTCAGTCTAAAAAAATCACTTTAAAATGGGAAGATAAGTCACTATGGGTATGGGCTGATACTCGAGGTTCCAGCATCAGTAGCGGTGTTGGAGCAGACCTGGCATCCCGTCGTCTCTAGTGTTTATTTTACACGCTCATTTTTTTATCCAGTTTTGCTGAAGTGACTCCTGAAGTAAGAAAACATTTAACTGTATATTTTTGTGTCTTAATTGTGCTCAAATAAATGAAGCTAAAACTTTTTTTACTGATTTATACAAGTTCAAAAATAAACCAAATAAGCAAACGTTAATCAGTCTAATTAATGCAACTGATATGATTACACAGTATATATGTACAGCAGCTGGATGTGTGTGTGTGTGCGTGTGTGTGTGTGTGTGTGTGTGTGTGAGAGAGAGAGAGAGAGAGAGATGTATTTTTATATTGGAGTTAATTTCATTTGTGACAGTAATGATGAGAAACTCAGAGAAATGGGTCAATAATTCATTTTACTTCAATTTTATTAATTTACATTTAATAAATGAATTATTGAAATGACTGTATTGTGTGTGTGTGTGTGTGTGTGTGTGTGATGTTAGTGGTGTGAACATTACGTAGGGTTTCCAGAAGAGATTATTCCCAAGTGAAGAAAAAGTAAAAGAGAAATGAAATCTTTCTGTGTTTTTGCTCTTGAAAGTGCTCTTGGATGTTGGAAGTGC
>NC_071281.1:19042849-19107849 GCF_023375685.1 Ictalurus furcatus
GAAACGGCCTGCTGCTCGTCCTCTTTCCCCTTTATACACTCACACACTGTGTCTTAATGTCATTAGCAATAAGGGCTAAATAAAGCTGTGATTTTCTGTCACTGCATCACACCAGCTTTTACATCTCCTGTGTGTATGTGTGTGTGTGTGTGTGTGTGTGTGTGTGCTCCTTCTTTTATGAAGTATTACAGTGTTATTATTTATTTATTTATTTATTTATTTATTTATTTATTTATTTAAATATAAACCTTTTAAAAAAAACCTAACAACCAGTCGGGTCCACAAGTATTCGGACAGTGACGCAATTCAACGCTCGGAATCAACTCCAGATCTTTTATCTCCTTAATCTGTCATGAAATAACGAGGAAACAGGCCACACATGGCCATGAAACTGCTTACCAGTCAATTGTCCAATTACTTTTGAGCCTGTGTAAATGGAGGCTGTAATTCCTAAACGGTTAATGCAGTATTTTAGTTAAACCCCTTGAATCACAGCTGAAAGTCGACACTTCAGTCACATCTCGATCGCTTCATTTCAGATCCAGCGTGCTGCTTTACAGAGGCAACATCACCAAAACTGGGTCACTGTCCAAATACTTATGGACCTGACTGTACACTGAATGTTATTGTTACTGTATTAAATGCTGTATTATCTATAATAGTTGTTTTACTAGCTGTACTAAACGTCAGCATGTCACATGGGTTTTTATTGCAAAAAAATGGGGAGTGGAGCTGTATTTATTTATTTATTTGTTTGTTTGATTGTTTGTTTGTTGTTTGTTTGTTGTTGGTCAAACTGGTGAAATCTCAGCTGGAAATGATTTTTTATCTGTTTTTGTTACATTATGTACAGCCTTTCCTCATGCAGCGCACCTCATCAGTGGAAAGAGGGAATATTTTGATGAGTGAAGCTGTAAAATTGCTCCGAGACGTATAGTTTAGTTGTTTTTGTTGTACGCAGTGCAGCGGAGTGGAAACGTGAGGTGGAAATCCACTTTCTTTTCTGGGCTGTTCCCTTCAGGGTTGACTCTGTAGGGAGCGTCTGGCTCTCGGTGCGGTTTCCTCCTTTAATTATGTTTCAGATGTAAACAGTGGGTTAAAAATATCGAGCTGTTGGACTTCAGCACAATCGCACGTTCTTTAAAGAGGAAAGAAAATATTTTCCACACGTCTCAGACTATTTTCCAGCTCTGGTGTTTTATTAACGCAGCGACACGAAGGAGAAAAACACTGAAAACCCCGCCGTAATCATCAACTTCCTGAAGAGAAACAACTCTGTACGGCGCGCATGTAGGGACACAAAACACAACATACACACCACCGCTCAAAATTTACACACACGCATTCTTTATTTATTTTGTTCCACATTGAAGAATAAAAATAAAGTCATAAACCTGCAGTAACACAAATGGAATTATGGGAATTATGCTGTGATAAAAAATCCAGAATAAATCAAAATAATTTAGTATTTTAACATCTTCAAAGTCGATTAATTTAATCTAATTTAATATGAACCGAGCTGCATTTAAAGCTGTGAGCATTAGCTCCGCCCCTCAACGTTAACGTTAACCAATCATAACTGGCCTAACTTTTACATTAAATTAGCAACGTTTCGATTTGCGTATCTATCTTTCTCTAAAAAACACACCTAACTCAATACACTGTAGTTATTTTTATTGTTTTTTAATTTTATTTTATGAATTCAAGCTGATTTACACACACTCACACACGCATGTTTTTTGGGAGGTTTTTTTTTTTTTTTTTTTTGCAGCTTTCTGAATTCCCTCTCAGTGCCCCAGTCCTGGTTAACTCTGCCAGCGTGAAGCTCGTCCTTTAGAGAGTTTAAGGTCATGCCAGATGCACCATGGGATATCTCATCAAAATGCACATGGACACAATCACCTTCATTTACAATTCTGAAAAAAATCCCCTCGGTCCAGTGCTGCTGCAGGAGAAAATACGACTCGGAGGTCACGCTGTCCGTCTGCTCGCCCGCTAATCACCAAATAATGCCTCAATAAAGCAGGAAAACAAAATGATTTACTCATAATTCATGCAATCTTTCGAAAAAAATGTGAACAATAGTAATAATATTCCAAAAATTACATTTTGGTCACCAATTCTACAAAAATATAGATTTGGGGATATTTAGGTTAAATTGATGTAATATTTCTCATGATATCTTTATTATAAGATCATTTTAATTCATACCAATTTAATTCTTTTAATTGTGTTACTCCTTTGTAAGTAATTTGTTTTTAAAAATAAATAAATAAATAATGCATGACTGAAGCAAATCTACCAATAGAATTACATTTTCATTTCATAAAATTATTTCATATGAGTAAAATTATCTCAAAAATAGCTTTTAAAAATTCCTAAATAAAATGTATCTTATAGCAGATTTGGAGAAATTCAGATATTTTCAAGATATTTTCATGAATTCCGGCACAAATCTATTATTAAATGTTTCCACGTATTTGACCAGTTTATGAACATTTACAACAGTTTCAACATCATCACATACTGCAGATGTATATTTCATATTTCTTTAGAATGTAAGATTTTGCACAGAAACATAAATAAAGGACTTCCATTACTAATTAAACTGTACTCTGATAATTAATTGAACCTTTTTTAGAAACTGTTTTGAAAGTCTTCATAGATTTTTTATTTGTGTATTTATTTATTTATTTATTATAAAATAAGCCACATGAATGAGTCGCATTAACGCGTCTGTATGGAGAGGAATAAATAAAGCACAAAGGGAATACTGAGACTAAATGACTTGTTCTTCTGTGGTTAAGTCGTTCAGACGCGTTATCCCTGCTGTAGTTATTCCTCTCCATACAGGGGATTCGTGTGAGTCCTTCACAAGTTTCACTGCACTAAACCTCGTCTCAGCTCAGAAAGGATGATGGTTAGATGATGCAAAAAAACAATTAGCTGATAAAATAAAACTGAGTTAAAATGATCCGCGTCATTATAACACTCCTCCACAAAGATCAGGTCCATGTTAACGTCGGTGTGGAAATGATTAGCCTCAGTAAGGTTTCTGTAAATATCCAGCTAGCTAGCTAAGAATGCTATGCACTAGTCACTTAATGTTATGCTAGGCACCGAGCACTGATCATGGTGCTACTTTACTGCAATGTTCACTTCAACATTATTAAAATATCTATTTTATTCCAGAAAATGAATATGCAGTGTTTTGTTTTTTGAGGAACTGTTGTACCTAGCTAGTATCCAGATAGTTTCCAGTTAGCTAATAACATCATACAGGTATTCCCAACCTGTTACTATGGTTTTAATGTAAACATTATTCTAATGCAACAACAACATTTGAAGTGTTGTTTAATCACTTACGAGAAGTCATGAGAATCGCTGACATGGTCTGTTCATGTGTTAACGTTAGCATTTTAACAGAAACATTAACCAGCTAGGGAATTTTCTACTCAAACATTAACTGGCTATGTAAGTTTGCTACAATTATTTTTATGATTTTAATAATAAAAATGTTGATGAATACAGATTTTTTTTCTTAAATGCGTTCGTAAAAGCTTTATGTATGGGTGAAAATCAGTGTAAGTCTATGTGGGGCATTTATTTTTGAGCAGCATGCCCTCTCTACATTTGGAACCTGATTGTTTTGTCCTCGGAAGAGTTTGAGATGAGTAATGAACACTGTCCCAATGAAGCTCATGTTTATCCTCCTGAATATCAGCCTGTAATTAACGGCTTTACTCTGATTTGATCCGGTGATTAAACCAACAGTTTTTTTTTTTTTGGTTTTTCAGTTGGGATTTTCAGCAGCCCATTTTCTCTCTTTGGAAGTGTGTGACTGGAGAGTGTGTGTGTGTGTGTGTGTGTGTGTGTGTGTGTGTGTGATTGGACAGAAATCAGGAACATTTCTTTTTCAGGAACATTCACAGTGAACTGAAAAATAATCCTGAACTTCCTGACTCCAGTGTGTATCTCACTACACTTCTTTAAATATCAATTCAGTTTTGAGCAAATACTGCTCACCCTCTGTCCCAGTTCACCCTTCATACACTGCTCACCCTCTGTCCCGGTTCACCCTTCATACACTGCTCACCCTCTGTCCCGGTTCACCCTTCATACACTGCTCACCCTCTGTCCCAGTTCACCCTTCATACACTGCTCACCCTCTGTCCCGGTTCACCCTTCATACACTGCTCACCCTCTGTCCCGGTTCATCCTCATACACTGCTCACCCTCTGTCCCAGTTCACCCTTCATACACTGCTCACCCTCTGTCCCGGTTCACCCTTCATACACTGCTCACCCTCTGTCCCGGTTCACCCTTCATACACTGCTCACCCTCTGTCCCGGTTCATCCTCATACACTGCTCACCCTCTGTCCCAGTTCACCCTTCATACACTGCTCACCCTCTGTCCCGGTTCATCCTCATACACTGCTCACCCTCTGTCCCGGTTCATCCTCATACACTGCTCACCCTCTGTCCCAGTTCACCCTTCATACACTGCTCACCCTCTGTCCCGGTTCACCCTTCATACACTGCTCACCCTCTGTCCCAGTTCACCCTTCATACACTGCTCACCCTCTGTCCCGGTTCACCCTTCATACACTGCTCACCCTCTGTCCCGGTTCACCCTTCATACACTGCTCACCCTCTGTCCCGGTTCATCCTCATACACTGCTCACCCTCTGTCCCAGTTCACCCTTCATACACTGCTCACCCTCTGTCCCGGTTCACTCTTCATACACTGCTCACCCTCTGTCCCGGTTCACCCTTCATACACTGCTCACCCTCTGTCCCGGTTCATCCTCATACACTGCTCACCCTCTGTCCCAGTTCACCCTTCATACACTGCTCACCCTCTGTCCCGGTTCATCCTCATACACTGCTCACCCTCTGTCCCGGTTCATCCTCATACACTGCTCACCCTCTGTCCCAGTTCACCCTTCATACACTGCTCACCCTCTGTCCCGGTTCATCCTCATATACTGCTCACCCTCTGTCCCGGTTCATCCTCATACACTGCTCACCCTCTGTCCCGGTTCATCCTCATACACTGCTCACCCTCTGTCCCGGTTCATCCTCATACACTGCTCACCCTCTGTCCCGGTTCACCCTTCATACACTGCTCACCCTCTGTCCCGGTTCACCCTTCATACACTGCTCACCCTCTGTCCCGGTTCATCCTCATACACTGCTCACCCTCTGTCCCGGTTCATCCTCATACACTGCTCACCCTCTGTCCCGGTTCATCCTCATACACTGCTCACCCTCTGTCCCGGTTCACTCTTCATACACTGCTCACCCTCTGTCCCGGTTCATCCTCATACACTGCTCACCCTCTGTCCTGGTTCACTCTTCATACACTGCTCACCCTCTGTCCCGGTTTATCCTCATACACTGCTCACCCTCTGTCCCGGTTCACTCTTCATACACTGCTCACCCTCTGTCCCGGTTCATCCTCATACACTGCTCACCCTCTGTCCCGGTTCACCCTTCCTTACCACATTCCTTATATGGTCAGTGTTAGCTTTTCTTGTTAATCAAAAGGAAGTTGCATCGCACTGCAGCAAGGCATTCTGGGTCATTTGTGTCCCATACTGATATAGGGTGTTCCTCAAACTGCGTTCCTCTGAGGTTTCTGAACTAAACTCCTCCTCAGCACTGAACGCTACAATGAGACACCTACACCTTTAATGTTCCAGTACAACAGCAGAAATACCGTAATATTTTATAAGCACTACTGAATTTGAGTCACTGTAGTATTGTACTATTTAAAAATAATTTCCGAAAAACACTTTTTAAAAATCTTAACTGACTTTATATAACGCAGTACAGAGAATGTGAGTCATGTGACACTCATCTGTGGTTGCTTCAAGTGATCCTGTAAAACGAGACATGAAGCCTCACTGGGACGCAGCTTTCCCAGGTAGTGAAGCTAATTAAGACGGCCAGCTGAGGGGAAGGGGGCGAGGGCGCAGTAAAGCCGCTTGGAACACGACCCTGTGATTTAAACTGAGGGCTTCATAAAGGGTTTTAATATAAAAACTGAAACGAAACCGAGGAAAAGCAGCAGGTTTATTCTTCTTGGCTGATTTGAAAGGAGGCGAGCGGAGACTGCAGGAGATTTAGACATTTCAATTGGATTTGTTTGTTTGTTTGTTTGCTCGCCTTATTACCCGAGGTGAAGTGCAGACTCGGAGCTTAAAATAATCAGAAATCATTCAAACGAATCATTTTGTTTAATGACGCGTCTCGAACGTTTCAGCAGCTTCTTTTTTTATTCTGTAAAAGAGCATTTTAATTTAATTTTAATAAACAGCAGAGTCGCATGCTTTGACTCAGACGCTGAGTAAAATATAAAACACACATTTATCCCTGAGTAAACATCTTGCTCTGAAACCTGCTTCACTTTCCGCAGGTGAACGTTCTGTTACACGGAGTTTAGTGTAAATATAAAACTCTGAGCTGGAAATATCATTATTCTCTCGTTTCTGTGGAACTGAGGGGATTTTAGATGTTTTTTTTTAAACAGGACGCGTGTTTATTAAGCTGAGAGATTCAGGAGCAGGCCGAGTACAAAGCTCTCAGCCTCTGTGTGTGTGTGTGTGTGTGTGTGTGTGTGTGTGTGTTAACAGCATCCATCTGTACTTTTTTCCTCTCTCTCTGTTTTTTTCTCCATTATTTCTCTCCAGGGAGAAAGCGCTGGATCTCGAGAGCCCGCTTGAATTGCTCAGCTGATTTAGTAAAAATAAAGAAAGGCCGCTTTTCCACCAAGGGCCATTTTCCAAAAATAACAGTAAAGCGTTGTGGCTCGTCTCGGAGCAGAGCGAGTCCATTTGGTTCCCATTAAAGTGCTTTCTGTGGCTTGTGGGCACTTCGGGGAAAAGAGAGAAAGACACAAAGAACGAAAGAAAGAAGAACATGTACGTTTGAATCTTTCACCCCACCACACCCTGCATGTCTCGGCCATTTTCTAAACTTTTACGCTCTGTCATCAGAAATGGGAGAATCCTGAAGGGCTCGTTTACGTTCAGACGCAGGGAGTCACTGATGTCACCACGCTCCGTCTCCGTCTCTGTGCTCTGAGGTTTATTCACAGAGCTGAACGTTCCCAGATGATGGACGTGGAGGTGGTGCAGAGCGAACTGATCCACGGGAGCTTTGTAAATCCCCCTGAATTACACAAAACTCACCTGTCACCTGGTTTTCTTTTTTCAGTTGCTGTTTGTTTGTTTGTTTGTTTTTAGAAAAACGTCTCCACTCCCGGCTTTTGCGCTCTGTAATCTGAAAAAAGAGCGCTAAGCTTCGTATTAGAAAGAGACACTCTACTGTGTTTCTGTATAAATACAGAAACATCAAAACAAAACCATCATCTCTGACATCACCCAGAGTGAATGTGTTTATTAATGAACACTGCGTGATTCTGTTTCAGTAAAATAATCAACAACGGGGTGGAGTGAAGCGGAGGAACTGCCACTGCCCTGGGATTCTCTTTAAAACACGTCCCCAAGATGTCTTTAATTCAGCTTTTACTTTCTGTAGTAGTGTGTGGCGCTTGTGTGTAGCATTTGTGTAGCGCTCATGTGTAGTGTTTGTGTGTAGTGTTTGTGTGCAGCGTTTGTGTGCAGCGTTTGTGTGTAGCGTTTGTGTGCAGTGTTTGTGTGTAGTGTTTGTGTGCAGCGTTTGTGTGTAGTGTTTGTGTGCAGCGTTTGTGTAGCGCTCATGTGCAGCATTTGTGTGTAGTGTTTGTGTGCAGCGTTTGTGTAGTGCTCATGTGCAGCATTTGTGTGCAGCGTTTGTGTGTAGTGTTTGTGTGTAGTGTTTGTGTGCAGTGTTTGTGTGCAGTGTTTGTGTGCAGTGTTTGTGTGCAGCGTTTGTGTGTAGTGTTTGTGTGTAGTGTTTGTGTGCAGCGTTTGTGTAGCACTCATGTGCAGCGTTTGCGTGTAGCGTTTGTGTGCAGCGTTTGTGTAGCACTCATGTGCAGCGTTTGTGTGTAGTGTTTGTGTGCAGCGTTTGTGTAGCACTCATGTGCAGCGTTTGTGTGTAGCGTTTGTGTGCAGCGTTTGTGTGCAGCGTTTGTGTGCAGCGTTTGTGTGCAGTGTTTGTGTGTAGTGTTTGTGTGCAGTGTTTGTGTAGCACTCATGTGCAGCGTTTGTGTGTAGTGTTTGTGTGCAGCGTTTGTGTAGCACTCATGTGCAGCGTTTGTGTGTAGCGTTTGTGTGCAGCGTTTGTGTGCAGCGTTTGTGTGCAGTGTTTGTGTGCAGTGTTTGTGTGCAGTGTTTGTGTGCAGCGTTTGTGTGTAGCGTTTGTGTGTAGTGTTTGTGTGTAGTGTTTGTGTGCAGCGTTTGTGTAGCACTCATGTGCAGCATTTGTGTGTAGCGTTTGTGTGCAGCGTTTGTGTGCAGTGTTTGTGTGTAGCGTTTGTGTGCAGCGTTTGTGTGCAGCGTTTGTGTGCAGTGTTTGTGTATAGTGTTTGTGTGTAGTGTTTGTGTGTAGCGTTTGTGTGTAGCGTTTGTGTGCAGCGTTTGTGTGTAGTGTTTGTGTGTAGTGTTTGTGTGCAGCGTTTGTGTGTAGTGTTTGTGTGCAGTGTACGATGCGTCTGTAATTTCTCTGTTGTTATGATCTCGTCTCTGCAGGTTCTACAGTTACACAGAGCCTGTGTTTTTGTCTATGTACATTTAAAAAGAGATGACTGAGGAATCACACACACACATATACACACACACACACACACACACACACACACACACACAGAGCTGTCAGTGTGTGAACTAATCTGTAGTTTTCATCTCTGACAGCTCGAGGTGAAAAGCAATTCCCACTACAGCATTCACTTCATACGCACGCACACACACACACACACACACACACACACACACACACACACACAAACATTGGGGGCAAAATAATAATAAAAAATAATAATACATTCCTCAGACTCAGTGTTCTACATTAAAGGAACACACACAAACACACACACACACACACACACACACACACTCCAGATGTGACCTTCACTACAAACTCAACAAGTGATAGATTAGTTCATGGAGTCAGATGGACACTGTGTGTGTGTGTGTGTGTGTGTGTGTGTGTGTGGTAAGGTACAGATAAGAGGGTGATGTAAGAGAGGAATCGATGACACATTAATGCAGCTACCTCCCTAATCACACACACACACACACACACACACACACACACACACACAGTTTATAAGAAATAGGTTAAAAAGTTCCTGAATAAATCACGGTGAAGGTGAAGTTTAATATTTACAACAAATATGGGATGAAACTCGGACACATTGATGTTCACCATGACAACAGCGCTAAAATAAAAACACGCACAATGTGCCGCGTTAGCGTGCTGCGCTAGCGTGCTGCGTTAGCGTGCCATGCTAGCGTGCTTGCTGCTGGTCTCTTCACGTCTTTGTGAAACAATCATAGACAGTAATTGCCGTCTCTCTCAGGATCTGTGTTTTTCCTCCTGAAGTTGATTAAAATGATTTCCCGCTGGATTAGAACCAGAGTTTAATAAAAACTGAAGTCAGATCACAGCAGTTCCTCTTAGAACCCTGTAGAGCCCTCTACTCAAACTGGAACATTTATTTTACAATCAATGATCTGTCTTCTCTTCATCTCAGCCTTCTGTCAACCTGCTGGCATCCGATAGGTCAGTGAATCAGTGAATCGTTTCAGCCATGAATCAGTGAATCTTTAAGCTCATGACTGAGATTCAATCCTCTGCCATTCAGTGAATCAGTGAATCGTTTCAGCCATGAATCAGTGAATCTTTTAGGTCATGACTGAGATTCACTGCGCTGTCATTCAGTGGATCAGTGAATCGTTTCAGCCATGAATCAGTGAATCTTTAAGCTCATGACTGAGATTCAATCCTCTGCCATTCAGTGGATCAGTGAGTCAGTGAATCTTTCAGACATGACCCAGATTCACTTCTGTTTTGTTTGGTGAATCAGCGAATCTTTCAGCCATCACTGGAGCTGTGTCCGCAATCGCTCATCACTCGTTCACTATTCCCTATCTAGCGAATGATTTCTCACTGTTCATGGGTCATGTTTATTGTATTAGTTTTTTTGGATGTGAAAAATAATTCTTCTAAATACAAACACAGCTAATTCCCCCTGCTCAAGCTGTGTGTTTAGACTTCAGCGTGATCAGGGAGAACATTTGGGCAAACAGTACACCTGAACAAATAATTTAACTGAATGATTTCAAATGAGTCGAGTCCCTGAAACTCGATGAAATATTTATTGAGAGAGATTTTTTTATGTTTATGATTTAAATATTCCCGTTCCTAAAGAAGCAAAACCCTAAGTGACGTCATTAATACACCGTTAGTAATTTTATGTCACTTACAGTTGTACAATTTAATACATAATAGACAGTTTTACAGCTTTAACTGCTAGTTCCATGCTAGCTTGAGAACGTGTGTGTGTTTACAAGTTTTAAACATGTTTCGTGTCTCTCTCGCTCTCTCTCTCTCGCTACACCGTGGTGAGGAGAATAAAAACATCAGGATGGAGTGATTGTGCTGAATTTTACTCCATTACAACCAGATTTCATCTCTGGCGCCGAGCCGAATCCCAGCGATACGAACTCGACGCACGGCAGCGGTCATTTTGTTATAAAGCGGAAATTTCCGGCACATCTGCTTCCTCTTATAGACGACAATGAAAACCATACAGAGGAACGTAATTTTCCACTGAAAGAGAAAAATGTGAGAGCGTCGTGAGCAGCCTTCTCAACAAAAAAAAAAAAAACGCCCCGGCGTTGGAGACGGGCGATTGGAAAACGGTTTTGGTTTGCGTGGGAAAAATGCTGGGGGAATTCCAGTTATCCCACTGGTAAATAAATGTGATGTGCTCGTCGATGTGGTCTGTTGACTTTGGCTCAAACTGATCCTGTGAGAGAAGAAAAATGAGCCTGGAGTGGATGAGTGCAGCAAAATATGGGAGTGTTTTAAAAAAATACTTCCCTGAAATAACCGGAGTGAAGATGATGATGATTTGTGAGCGTCAGCATGCCCTCGGAAAAGACACATCACTTCATCTATTTATCTAAATTCCTGCTCTTATCTCCTCCACATCCCTCTCCATTTCTCCTTCCTGCTTCTTTTTTTCTCTCCCGCATCGGTTCAGCAGTTTCTCAGAAGGTTAGCGAAACGTTGTCTGGCTGTTCCACGACGTTCTTACGACATTCCTGATGTGTTTTTCGTCGTAGGAACGTTGACACTATCCCTGATGTTGGTGTTTATTCGTTTGGGAACGTTGTGTAAACAAGCTTGTATAACTGCAGATGTTTTGAGAACACTGCTAGCTTGCGTTGGCTTGCGTTTTAATATTGTAGCTAGCATTACAATACGGAGCTGTAACTGGAGTGTATTAGCTTAGCATAAGTAACTCTAAAGTAGAAACCTGGATAATAAATAAAAACGTCCTCGTTTTTGTCCGAATAATACATTTTTACTCCGATTTCACTCGGATTTTGCAAGAAACTTTGACGCGCTTGCTAAAATTTAGATCTATTCAGTTGGAAGTCCAAACTCCGCCCCTCGCACTAACCCCGCCCCTCATCCTAACCTCACACTTTACCCGGATCTTAACCATGTAACTCATTTTGTTTTAATAACAGGATTTTCTCTTTAAAATGTTTTTCAATGTTTTTGTTTTTGTTGCCCAGACTTACAGAAATGCCAGCGCTTACATCAACATATTACGAGGCAGAATCTAGATGAGATCAGAATATCACTCACTGAATGTGTTTTGTACATTATTATTATTATTATTATTATTATTTGTAGTAAAAGGGATTCCACATGATAGATGTGTAACTTTTATCTGTGTGTGTGTGTGTGTGTGTGTGTGTGTGTGTGTGTGTGTGTGTTTTGCTATAAACCTGTACAGTTAATGTGAGTGTGTTAACAGTAGAGCTGCTGCTCGGCGTTCCGGTTGATAATCGAAGACTTCCTGCTGCTCGTTTGTGGGAATTAATGGAGCTCGAGGTGGAAAGTTATTGTAATGTTTTTCTTTCATGGAGAGAAAAAATCCATAAGTGGATGACGAGCTCAGGTCTGTGGCTCAATAAACAAGAGGGACAGAACAGATCTGCCCCAGCGGGGGATGGGGGGGGGGCGGGGGCAGACGATATTCTGCTCTCGTTAGGGCTCTTTATTGCTAACGGCGTCTGTGCGTAAAGGACAAACACAACACCGTTAGCAGAGTTTTATATCGGCTCATAAAACATCTCTAACACATCGATACCAGAAATCTGTCCGAGGAGGGTCTTTTTTTTTTTTTTTTTTTTATTTATTTATTTATTTATTTTATTTTGCTGCCAATTTTCAGGTGAAAGATCTGGTTACTGTAAAAACCTGCTGATTAATAAATAGCTGTAAAACAGCCGTGATGGACGTTCCGCTCCCACTCTGGTTTGTAATCTGTTCATACAGAGTTTATATTTAAAAGTTTTAAGGATCATTAACGTACAATTATTTTCAAACACGTGGACATTAAATAAATAAATAAATACATACATAAAAGTTGATTTTCAGTGTGTCTAATTAATCAGATCTAAACAGAAACGGATATATTTGAGTTTCGAAGCCTTTCCAAATGTGTGTTATTACTTTTTAAATACTTGTTTATGGGCATCAGAAGGAGTGAATGATCCTTTCTTAAACTGCTGAGAAACAGAACCGGTCCAAATGCACCGCACATCGAGGTGATTAGTGAGCGTCATTTGTAGTAAATAATTTCATTCATTTATAGCAAATCCTTTTCTAGTATATGATCTGCTGATACATCTCTAAAAAGAAAGTTCTAGTAAGTAATTATCTTTACTTTACTGGTATCTTTACGTTCAGTGAATCATTTTTGAACAGATTTCCAGTAAAATATATTTACTTCTGGTAAATACTTTTCTAATAAAATTCTAGTAAATACATTTCAACGTAATAATTGAAATAACTTTTTTTTTATTATTATTTCTAGTAAATTTTAATCAATAAGTAAATAAAAATGTGTTATTAAAATATACAAAATTTAATTTTAAGTTAAAGGAGTGTGTAGTGCAGGAGTCAGATTAGATTCAGTATTAGATTAGAGTAAATAATCCACTAAACGAGTTAAGAGAGGAGACTAAAACTAGGGGGCATGTCACTCATAGTCACGTGACATGCTTGTCTCTGATTGGCTGTGTGAATGTACGGCGCACAGCCTCGCTTCATAGCGTTCTGGGTGGTGTTTGTACAGCCGCTAGTGCTGCTGTTGCACTCGGGTTCACCAAAATCACAACAGTCCTTTTTAAAATGTTTATTAACCTCAAATAAGAGAGGAATCAGACTGGAGAGGAATCAGACTGGAGAGGAATCAGACAGGAGAGGAATCAGACTGGAGAGGAATCAGACAGGAGAGGAATCAGACTGGAGAGGAATCAGACTGGAGAGGAATCAGACAGGAGAGGAATCAGACAGGAGAGGAATCAGACTGGAGAGGAATCAGACAGGAGAGGAATCAGACAGGAGAGGAAAGACCAGAGCAGGCTCTTCTGCATACGGAGCCTCAGGTGCTCAGTGTGAGCAGCAGACTACTCGGGTTGTTCTCTCAGTTTATCATGGCCGGCGCTCTTTTCCGTGGTGTGGTCTGATGGAGGAGCAACACCTCAGTGAGCTGATCAGAAAAGCCAAATCCACCACAGGACTGACTCTGGACTCGCAGGAGGCCATTACAGAGAAGACGACGTCAGCAAAACTGGAGATGATGAACAGGTCTGCTCATCCTCTCCACAGTGCTGTTTCCAGGAGCACCTTCAGCTCTCCGCTCATTCCACTGCGGTGATCTCGGACGTGCTGTTGGGGGTCATTTCTGCCATCAGACTCCACAATTCCTCCTCCTAACGAGACACACCTCCAACCTCCAACAATGAATAAATAACGAGACAGAATTTCTGCTGTCTACTGCATGTCTTTATCCACCAATCTCTCCATCCGTGGTGCAAAACTAACAGGAAATGTGGATCCAATAAAAAATACATTTACGCAGTATCTGAGCAGGAACTTCACGCCTGCTCTTCTTCACAGTGATCATGAAGAAGAGGGTTTTTTCCTTAAAAACACTTTCATTGATGAATCTTTAACCATTAACATCATGTGGAAGGATGTTGTGTTTAACGTGGGAAAAAAAATACATAAAGAATCATGGACCAAAAATTTACCAAAAGGTTCTTTAGGAAACCAAAAGCAGTTCCTCCTTGGTGTCACTTTAAAGAACCTCTTCTGCCACCTTTATCCTTAAATGTGTTTGATTGACAGGTGTTTGACTGACATGTGTTTGACAGACAGGTGTTTGACTGACAGGTGTTTGACTGGCATGTGTTTGACAGACAGGTGTTTGACAGGCAGGTGTTTGACTGACAGGTGTTTGATTGGTAGGTATTTGACAGGCAGGTGTTTGACAGGCAGGTGTTTGACTGGCATGTGTTTGACTGGCAGGTGTTTGACTGACAGGTGTTTGACAGACAGGTGTTTGACTGACATGTGTTTGACAGACAGGTGTTTGATTGGTAGGTGTTTGATTGGTAGGTGTTTGACAGGCAGGTGTTTGATTGACAGGTGTTTGACTGACAGGTGTTTGATTGGTAGGTGTTTGATTGGTAGGCGTTTGACAGGCAGGCGTTTGACAGGCAGGTATTTGACAGGCAGGTGTTTGACAGGCAGGTGTTTTGACAGGCAGGTGTTTGACAGGCAGGTGTTTGACTGGCAGGTGTTTGACTGGCAGGTGTTTGACAGACAGGTGTTTGACTGACATGTGTTTGACAGACAGGTGTTTGATTGGTAGGTGTTTGACAGGCAGGTGTTTGATTGACAGGTGTTTGACTGACAGGTGTTTGACAGACAGGTGTTTGATTGGTAGGTGTTTGATTGGTAGGCGTTTGACAGGCAGGCGTTTGACAGGCAGGCGTTTGACAGGCAGGTGTTTGACAGGCAGGTGTTTGACAGGCAGGTGTTTGATCACTTTAACTCCAGTGTAATCCTCAGAGCTGGTGTTCAGGTCACCAGGAGATGATTAATAACACGTGCTGCTCATGTTTACAGGTGAAATACTGCAGGTGTTTAAAGTCTTAAATCTTCAGGTGAATCATTTCAGACTCCATTATGAAGATCAGTCACGTTGTCTTATTGTTGTTGTTTTTATTTAGAAAGTCTTAATAATCCAGTTTTCATCTGCGCTGCTTTAATTTACACTGAAGACCCTTCAGTCAGACACTGTTTGAATATTTTAAAGCTTTATCCTGTAAATCGTGACTCTGCTTCATTCTCACTGTTCAGCTTCGGAAACTCCTGCAGTTCAAATCCAGCCGTTTATTTGATATGAATAAGGAAAGACAGATGTTCTGCTTCCTCAGTTCACTTTTCCTGGTTGAAGACAGAAGCTGTATTTTGGTGGGTTTTGTGCATTGCATATTTTAAAGAATCGCTCTGCTGCTCGTGATGCATAAAACATGTCCAAGTTCTAGATTCAATTACAGACAGCTCGACTGAGATGCTTTAGAAAATAAAACACTCGTACAGGAAAGAGAACAAAAAGTCTAGAAAGAACTGACTTTATATCATCAGATTTCAAAAGCTAATTAGAAAGTGTGTTCTGATTGGCTGAGAGCAGTGTGGTGTGTTCTGATTGGCGGAGAACAATGCAGTGTGTTCTGATTGGCTGAGAGCAGTGCGGTGTGTTCTGATTGGGTGAGAGCAGTGCGGTGTGTTCTGATTGGGTGAGAGCAGTGCGGTGTGTTCTGATTGGCTGAGAGCAGTGCGGTGTGTTCTGATTGGCTGGGAGCAGTGCGGTGTGTTCTGATTGGGTGAGAGCAGTGCGGTGTGTTCTGATTGGGTGAGAGCAGTGCGGTGTGTTCTGATTGGCTGAGAGCAGTGCGGTGTGTTCTGATTGGCTGAGAGCAGTGTGGTGTGTTCTGATTGGCTGAGAGCAGTGCGGTGTGTTCTGATTGGGTGAGAGCAGTGCGGTGTGTTCTGATTGGCTGAGAGCAGTGCGGTGTGTTCTGATTGGCTGAGAGCAGTGCGGTGTGTTCTGATTGGCTGAGAGCAGTGCGGTGTGTTCTGATTGGGTGAGAGCAGTGCGGTGTGTTCTGATTGGGTGAGAGCAGTGCGGTGTGTTCTGATTGGCTGAGAGCAGTGCGGTGTGTTCTGATTGGCTGAGAGCAGTGTGGTGTGTTCTGATTGGCTGAGAACAATGCAGTGTGTTCTGATTGGCTGAGAGCAGTGCGGTGTGTTCTGATTGGGTGAGAGCAGTGCGGTGTGTTCTGATTGGGTGAGAGCAGTGCGGTGTGTTCTGATTGGCTGAGAGCAGTGCGGTGTGTTCTGATTGGCTGGGAGCAGTGCGGTGTGTTCTGATTGGATGAGAGCAGTGCGGTGTGTTCTGATTGGCTGAGAGCAGTGCGGTGTGTTCTGATTGGATGAGAGCAGTACGGTCTTTTCTGATTGGTGTGTTCTGATTGGTCCTAGAGGTTACAGACTGGTTCTGAACATTAATAAGGTGGTTAAAGGGTAAAGTGCAGCTGCAGAAACAGACACCGAGCCCTGAGGACGTGACGTTCTCCGAGTCTGTGTGAAATCTGCTCTTTGTGCTGCTTCTGTGTTCATCGTCTCATTAAAGTCATCAGGGTTTAAATGACACGTTTCTGCTCATGTTTCTGCCTGAAACGTGGAAAAAACATCGCTGTGTCGCCGCCTCTTCTCGTACCTGAGCAGCGTCTCGAGACTTTAATTGCTTTGCGACTTCGTCTCAGCGGAGAGAAACCAATTAAAGAACGCGAGAGCAGCCTGAGAGAAGATGGCTGTGTTTCTCTATATTTAGCATCCCAGTGACAAATGAAAAGGCGGCGGGGAACAAGAGAACGTCGTGGATATAAATAAGATGTAAATAAGAGTGCAGTGATTCTGATTCACTCACAAACACAAACACCGGGATTATAAAAAAACACACCGCTTTATAATAAAGAACATTTACAAGCCTACAGCTGTGCGTGTGAGTAAAACTGAAATTAAAGCAGATTAAATCAGGTTTTGTTGCAATGAAAAGATTTGTGACTCGTTAAACTAAATGAAGTGAAACAATTCACAAGAACAAATGATTCAAAAAGGATTTTACTGAATTTACATATTAGATCCATACAACCATTTTTTATTCAGTTAGGCCACACCCACTCCAGTACACCACATCCTCAGCTTTTCGCAATTTTAAACAAAATTAAAATATGTCAAATGTTTAACATTTATATTTCCTTAATCTATTTTCAATTAAATTACTGATTGGGAAAGCAACTGAGAAAAACAAAAAAACAAGACCGTGTTGGTGCTTCTTTCATTTTGCACGATGAGGCTAATATAGCTAACAATGCCGAGAAGCTAGAATCTGTCTTAACTAATTAGACCTATTTAGAGGGCGTGGTCTAAAGTCTGAAGGCGGAGTTGTATGTTAGATGAGGTTCAGATGGTCATAAAGTTTATGCTAAATTCGTGAATTTATTATTATTTTTAACTACAGAGCCATGCTGTTTTTTTGTGAAGCTGTTTTTGTACGACGCGTGACCTTGACCCTGTTTGGTTCAATTCCAGAATTTTATAAGTTCCTCTGCTGGTTACAAGGAAAATTCCATATAAATCCTACTAATGTGAATCTCAGACCTACAACCTAAATCATAACGTCACTCGGTGGCAGAGGCATAAAAAGCAAAGTTCGTTAATCCATCCATCAAACCCGGCGTCTCTGGTCATTTCCTTCTGCCTGAGATGAAATAAAAATCATAGTGAAAGGTGCTTGGACCCCGACTACAGTACAGTATAAATCTACACTACTGACTAGTAGTGTAGATTTATAATAATATATTATAGAGTACAGAATTAAAGGAAAAGAAAAAATCAGTCAAATGAACAAATAGGATTGTAATAATTATTATTAATATTATTTGAGTATTATATTTACATTTTAAAGATGATGGGGAAAATACAACACACTCCGAGTGATCTGAAAATCCCTCATCTTTACTTCATTCACACTTCAGACTTTTTATTTGTGTTTTTTTTCTTTGCCAGATACCACACTAGGATAAAGGTCAACGGTCAGCCTCTCATCCCTGCAGCTCTGTTGTGATTTATGGGGTCAGATTTGGGTGGCGGGCCACAAAGCGGTCACATGATTAATCCTCTGGCGCTGAAGTCCGAGCTGGAATGTGGTGTTAGCTGTCCGGAGGTCAGACTCTTCATGCCTGTTGCCACAAAAGTCTTCAATTAGCGGCACAGACTCAAAGGAAAACAGCTTTAATCCCTTACCGCTCCTCCTGTTTCAACTGTAACCACAAAGCTAAATATTTCTTTAACCAGACCTGCAACCTGAGCTTTAAAAAGATCCTGATAAAATCAGAACGATATCCAAACATCTGAGGGCAATAAAACACGAAACGGTTTTATTTTAGGAGTTATTATACGCAATTTCATTTCATTATTTTTAAACCGGGGACAGATCCAGTGTCTGAATCTCCTGTTCTGCATTAAATGCATTTAGCTGCTAAATTTAAGCATTACGATTCTGTGGAGTAAACGCAGGAAGGTCTCATGGACGAGTTAAAAATAATAAAGTGTGTTTCCGAGTCAAAATATTTTCTTTTTTTTTCTTATGCAGCAAAAAGAGCAAGAACGTTTCCAGCCTAAATTTACCTTTTAAAACATTAAACAATTCCTTATCTATTCATTTAATTATTTGTTTGTTTGTAGTTTTATATATATATATATCGCTCTTCCACCGAGGCATCTGCAAGTTCTCCATCACGTCTGGGGGACACATGGTTACATCAGCTGTCCTTCCTGTCTCCCTGTAGCACTGTCTTATACGTCTTACGTTACAGACATTGCAGTTTATCGTTCTGAAAACATCTGCAGTGCTCATGCCTCCCTGCAGCGGGACTACGGCAGGTACACGCAGGTGAGCAGGAACCCTCGACATCATTGTTCTGGTGTTTTTCACAGTCAGTAGAAAGGTCTCTTTAGTGTCCTAACTTATTGTAACTGTGACCTTAATATCCTTCCACCTGTAAACTGTTCGTGTCTTAAGGACTGTTCCACAGGTGAAAAACATTGTTCATACCCTTTCCAATAAAAGGTTTAGTCAGTACTTTGTGCTAGCTTCCTTTGCCAAGATAACAGCTCTGAGTCTTCTCCTATAATCCCTGATGAGGTTGGAGAATACATGGTGAGGGATCTGAGAGCGTTCCTCCATACAGAACCTCTCCAGATCCTTCACATTTCGAGGTCCACGCTGGTGAACTCTCCTCTTCAGTTCACCACACAGGTTTTCTATGGGGTTCAGGTCAGGGGACTGGGATGGTCAGGGCAGGACCTTGATTTTGTGGTCAGTAAACCATTTTTGTGTTGATGTTGATGATGTTTTGGATCATCGTCCTGCTGGAAGATCCAACCACGGCCCATTTGAATCTTTCTGGCAGAGGCAGTCAGGTTTTCATTTAATATCTGTTGATATTTGATAGAGTCCATGATGCCATGTGTCCTAACAAAATGTCCCGGTCCTCTGGCAGAAAAACAGTCCCAAAACTTTAAAGAGCCGCCACCACCACCAACTATTTTTTTTGAACCCCTTCCAAACAGCTTGTGGTGATGTAGGTGACTTCAGATTGTAGTTTTGGAGACTTTCTGACCCCAAGACACAACTAACTTCTGCAGTTCTCCAGCTGTGATCCTTGGAGATGTTTTATCCACTCGAACCGTCCTCTTCAGTGTGTTGAGACGATATAGACACACGTCCAGTTCCAGGTCGATTCATAACATTTCCAGTTGACTGGAACTTCTTAATTATTGCCCTGATGGTGAAATGGGTATTTTCAATGCTTGTGTTATTTTCTTATAGACACGCCCCATTGTGTGAAGCTCAACAACCTTTTTCTGCACATTACAGCTATATTCCTCGCTCTTACCCATTGTTATGAATGACTGAGGGAATTTGGCCTATGTGTTACCTCATATTTATACCCCTGTGAAACAGGAAGTCATGGTTGAACAATTTCCTGTTCCTAGTCACCCAGGTGTACTAAAAAAATACAAAATATCAATAGGAATATACTTCAAATATATTTTTCTCATATGAATTCATAGGGGTGCCAATAACTGTTGCACACCTATTTTATTTTATATTTTTTAAATTTATTTATAGTTATTTTATATATAAACCTGTGATTTGTTTGCAATTGTTTGATATCCATGATCAAAAGGTTAAAAGGTTAAACAATAAAGAATTGTTCACAGTCGTCTTTGCTCATATGTACCAAGGGTGCCAATTTTATTGGAAGGTACTGTATATTAGTAGCTAATACTAACTGGCAACCTGTTCACATTTTCTACCAACCTGGACCAGAAGGGGGCATTGATTTTAAATGAACCTAAATGCTAATAATTAGGGTGCGATACCAGTTTTGACCACAAGGGGCAGCTGATTCTTCGGAACTGAACTATGGAGAGAGCTGATAGCTAAACATTATCACAGACTAAACCATAATAAAGAGAATATAATGTACTTTCTTCTCTTTTTTTTCACCAGTTGGTTCCTGCTTGGTTTTGTCTTCAGATTCAATTCTGAACCAGACTGTGCCAGACTGAATAAATGTAAAAACTAAAAGCAATGCATCTTTAACACCTCCTCTGTAAAAGTCTCTCGGCTTCTAGCTGTCGCTCTCAGCTATGTAACATTTCAAATATCTTTTTGCCTTTGTTTACTCGACAAGGTCAACAAAAAAATTCACTTCCCCATTTTCCCTGTGACAGAACGCAGTGTGATGGAGGTAAACACTGGTGCTTGTTGTTCATTTTCCTTTTTTGACTTCTGTATAAAATGACAAAATGTTCTTTTGGGACTTGGGGACAAATGCTCCAGCAATCTACGCTACAAACCCCACGGCTGACGCTGACCTTGTGAAGGCTGCTTTCCTCTACATTAACATGGTTGGGGGGTTCTAACTTCTTAGCTCGTCAACTTTTGCTTTATTTACGTTTCGTAATTATCCATTATTTTAATCATGTTCGTTACTGTAGCTCAAATGATATCCAGTAGCAAGTATTAACTGCATTAATATTGTAATACTGACGCGTTAACAGTGTTTACCTGTAATATTAAACACCAAGAGTTTTTTCTGCAGCTGTTTTATTACTGCACAAACAGGAAGTCTGTAACACATGAGTCTAATCTAACAATAATCTGAGACACTGCACACCTCTGTACGATATACTGTATCCACCATGGCTACAGTAAAAACACACCAGTCACCTGGTTACAAATCACAGGTTTATATTAATGCACTCGCTCTAATACGTTATCGTTTCTATAGTAACGGCTCGTTCAACAGCTTCATGAAGATTTCTGTAGGAGATGTTTGTGTAACATTTATGGAAAGAGTTTCAAGTGTCCAGTGTAGCCTCACCTGATTTAAACAGTTAGTAGGAGAGATTCCCTGAATCCAGCAAACTGTAAAGTCTAATCTCCAAACCGTAGTCTAATCTCAAAACTGTGAAGACTAATGCCCAAAGCACAAAGTCTAATCCCCAAACCCTAAAGTCTAATCTCCAAACTGTAAATCTAATCTCTAAACCATAAAGTCTAATCTTCAAACTGTAAGTCTAATCTTCAAACTGTAAGTCTAATCTCCAAACTGTGAAGTCTAATCTCCAAACTGTAAATCTAATCTCTAAATCATAAAGTCTAATATTCAAACTGTAAATCTAATCTTCAAACTGTAAGTCTAATCTCCAAACTGTGAAGTCTAATCTCCAAACTGTAAATCTAATCTCTAAACCATAAAGTCTAATCTCCAAACTGTGAAGTCTAATCTCCAAACTGTAACTCTAATCTCTAAAGCATAAAGTCTAATCCCCAATCCCTAAAATCTCATCTTCAAAAGGCTGTTACAGGAAAATAATCTTTGGAGCAGTAGCAGTAACCTTCTTCACTAAGGGCCAGATCACATCCTTTTCCTATAACAGCAAGCCCTCGTGTGTGTTATTCCTCACTTATTCCAGGCAGTCTGATCCGTAAAACCCTAAACACTACACACTTCACTCTGAACTCAGGCGTTAGTGAGCATAGCACGGTTACACACACTGCGTCTTCAAAATCTTTTTCTCACCTATAGACATCTGGGCTATTGTTTTGTTCTTCTTTGTGCCCCACCCATCTGTCTATCTCCCTCCCTCTCTCTCTCTCTCTCTCTCTCTCTCGCTGTCTCACCCTCTCTGTCTCTCTCTCTCTGTGCTATTGATTTAAACAGAGGTGACTTGGCCCCGGCCGCTCTGCTACCTCAGCTAATGAGAAAAAAGCCGTTTCCATTTGCAGCCGAGGCTCCGTGTGTCAGCGGGAGCGCCTCTCCTCCTTCACCAACAAAATCACTCTCTTTTTATGCCGTACTGAAAAATCAGGGATGTTTGGCTTAGAGGACGTTCCTATTTCATTTCCTGATAACATGAAACTAGCATTTATTAATGACACACCCGCTCTGGAAAATACGAATTATCTGACCTTTTATCTAGAAATGAGTCTTTATTCTGTCTCTTGTGACAAATCGTGAATTATTGATCTATTATTTTATTTTATTTCGTTCTTTTCTACACAAGGGGTGCACGGTGGATTAGCGGTTAGCATGTTCGTCTCACACCTCCAGGGTCGGGGGTTCGATTCCCACCGCTGCCCTGTGTGTGTGGAGTTTGCATGTTCTCCCCGTGCTGCGGGGGTTTCCTCCGGGTTCTCCGGTTTCCTCCCCCAGTCCAAACACATGCATGGTAGGCTGATTGGCGTGTCTAAAGTGTCCGTAGTGTGTGAATGAGTGTGTGTGTGACAACAAACCATAAAGTCTCATCTCCAAACTATAAGGCCTAATCTCTAATCTCTGTCTGATCTCTGAATTGTAAAGTCTAATCCCCAAAGTAGAGAATTCATTTAGTAGTCCAGGTACTGAGCACATTTGACCAAATGTCTCTCTCTGTTCCTCTGTCTGTCTGTCTGTCTCCCTTGACCTGACACACTCTGTCTGGAGAAGCGTCTGTGCTGAAACTGTCAGAGATCTGAAAGTCTAATTCAGTGATCGAGTCAAATCTACTGACATCATTAATACAAAACATCACAATGTGTTCCTTATAGCTAGCAGTTTAGCGTTAAACCGAGTCAGGAACATGTGCATATACACTGTATATAATATATTATATCTACAGCCATCTGTGTGTGTGTGTGTGTGTGTGTGTGTTAAGGAGTACATCACACTTCTGTAAGATATGACTGAGTGTGATTTGATACACACCTTTCAATTTCTGCTGGAGCTCAGATGGTTTCTGAAACGCACACACACACACACACACACACACACACACACATGCATGCACTGTTTATGACCCCTGCTGTCATCGCCCGGTGGTTCTGATGTCAGCATATGCTGCAAAACAAGGTGTGTGTGTGTGTGTGTGTGTGTGTGAGAGAGAGAGAGAGAGAGAGAGAGAGAGAGAGAGAGACAAAGAAAGAAAGAAAAAGCAAGCCCTGGGTTGCAGGTTACTGGTAATCTTTTGAACTCATATCCTTCACATTTTTAACTATTGATATATATTAATATTATGGAAAGAAAGATTATAACACATAAAAAATACATTTCACTTATCTTTTTCATTTTGGCCTAATGGTATACAAACATTCCCACTAAAATAACATTAGGAACATCTCTATTTCCATTAGACTCCATCATGGGTCCATTAGAGAATTTCTGGTTATTAATAAACAGCACCAGAAGAAGCATTAGGACCTTTCATGTGTAGGATTTGTAAAATTAGATCTCTTCAGAAACCATTAGGAACAACACCTTACATTAAACCACCATTACAGACCAACACATTAAAATCCACTAGGAACCAGTAGAACTCTAATGGTCTATAATTAATTCATCAGCATCAGTGATTATAAATGTAAACGTAAACAAGAAAAATATATTGCTGACTGATCTGTTCCCACGCTGCCACTTGATCCGGACCTGCATTCATACAGCCATGTGCAAAAGTTTGTGCCTAAAAAAAGCTAAATGTCTGAAAAAAAAAGCTAAATGTCCGTCTATTTTACTTTTTTTTTGTTCAGTTCTGTTTATCTCTCATTCAGAAAGGGGGAGTGCAAACTTTTAAACCAATATTAGTAGTAGTAGTAGTAGTAGTAGTATTTAAATCTTTATATACACTCAACTGTTTAAACATTTTTGTTGTTAGTGATCATTTGTGAAACCAAACACACGAAATAAATTAATGTTAAAAATCATTATTTTTCTTCATTTGGTCCTAAGGGTGTGTAAACTTTTGCACTCGGCTGTATATACTGTACAGTATGTGTGAAGCAGATGTTTTATAAAATAAGTCATTTAAAAGGTTTATACTTGAAGACTGAACTCAAATAATCCAGGTCAAATTATGAAGACGTATTTTTATTATTGTTTAAATGAATTAAACAGTGAAAATGGAACATTGTGAAGAAATAAATAACAATAGAACAATAAACTCGACAAATTCCATCTGTCAGGCTGCGTTAGCGCTCAGCGCTCATCTGTGCATTTCGCTAAATTAGCATCAATAATCGCAGTCAAAAGGCTGCATCTGCTATTTGTACAAGATTTTGATTCAGGAAGCAGAGGAATATATACCGAATTAAAGAGGTGGAACAATAACGCAGAGCAGACGGAGGAACGCTAATCAACATCATGTGCAGATTTATTCTAATTGAATTACTCACAGAGTCACACACAGCCTGCGTTTCAATTCTACTCACTTCCTTGAAGTGCACATGGTCTCAGGAGCGCGCGCGTTCCAGCACGAGGGGTCCGAAACCTAGGAGTGGAGGATGAAGAGGAGGTGCGAATGATTTGGAACAAGACCTGTGACTTTAAATATTCATTTTTAATCGGGGCTTCCAATAAAGGAAGGGTGCAGGGTGTAGGGGTCAAGTGAAGGGAACGAGAGATGTGAGATATGATCCAGAGAAACTACAGTGCTGCACTTGTAAAAAATCAAATAAAAACAGAACGCTTAAATGCTGTGGAGAACCCTACACCAGAGTGTTTCTCTTTCAGAAAAGGTGCCAAATTGAACCTTTTTTTGAAAACTGAGAACCTTTATTTATTCACTCAACCCCATGAAGAACTCATCCCCAAAAACCTGCATCACTTTTCTTCTCTTTCAGCAGGAAAATCATCCTTCAGTCTGATGAGTCTCAACACACAGCTATAATACATGGACGAGAGACACTCATAAATCACACAGAGAGACAGACAGACAGACAGACAGACAGACAGGGAAACAGACAGATAGACAGACAGACAGACAGAGACACAGAGGGAGAGATAGACAGACAAATAGAGAGAGAGACAGACAGTTTTATTATTTTATTTTATTTTTTCATTATATTTGTATTTCCTGTTTGTTTGTTTGTTTGTTTAGAAATTGAGAGACAGATCTGTGTTTCTCTTCATTGCTGGGTGGTCTCATGTCCCCTGCATAGGTGTGACACAGATTTGGCTCTGTGTGTGTGTGTGTGTGTGTGTGTGTGTGTGTGTGTGTGTGTTATTTACAGATTCAGGACATTTGAGCTCCTGTGTGTTTCTGTAATGGCTGAAAATCTACCAAGGAACGGAATGACCTGCTTTTGTACAAAGAGCGACACACACACACACACACACACACACACACACACACACACGAGTCCTGTGGGTGGCTTCAGATTCTGGAGTGCTGTTGCAGCAATGTGTGTGTGCGTGTGTGTGTGTGTGTGTGTGTGTGTGTGTGTGTGTGTGTGTGTTTGCCCTCGGGTGCAATAACTATAGAGTGTGTGAGGGGAGAGAGTACTGCTCTGCAAGCATGTCTTCATACCACACACACACACACACACACACACACACACACACACCATCTCTCTATCCCATAACATGACCTGTCTTTATGTATCTTCATTCTTACCTGGTCACGTTCCAAATTAGTTGCTCTCTTGTTCCCTTCACTTGACCCCTACACCCTTCCTTTTTTTGAAGCCCTGATTAAAAATTAATTCATTAAAGTCACAGGTCATGTTCCAAATCAACCTCACTTCCTTTTCATCCTTCACTTGACCCCCACAGTCTTTATTTTTTTTTTAACAAACTGATGTCATAAAAGACTAAAGAATTATATTTATAAAATTTTATTTGAATAACAGAATCAATCTCGCGCCCTCGCTTTCCTCCACTTGACCCCTACAGACGTCTTATTTTGAAGCCAAGCCTCACATTAGAGTCACAGAAGAGGTGCAGTGTACAGTGTGTTCCAAATCAACTTCACTCCCTTCCTCCAACTTAGATTTTCTTATTGAGCCAAATCATACGATATAAAAAAAACATATTTCTCCAAATCATGTCCCATATCACTCCCCCACACCCCCCACACCCCCACCCCAACCCCTACTGCCTACTGTTTTTTTGGAGCCGTGCCTCAAATAGAAGCCTTAAAATAAATATTTATTTTAAACATGTATTTATTTATATCATTTATGTGCCCGATTTATTTATTTTTACAGAAGGAACAGGTCACTTTCCCAATCAACTCTCTTCCTCTCTTCTCTTCCCCCCTCCACTGGACAGCTTCATTTTTACAGCCAGAGTGGTCATTTTTCATTTATATCTGTGTGTTCGGTCATGTCCCAAATCAATCTTGCTCCCTTCTTTCCTCTACCTGACCCCTATGGCCTTCTGCAGCTCTCCAGTCATTCAGGTTTCAGTAGAGCGCCAACTTCCTGTTTATATTTATTTATTTACTTATTCATCCATTCATTCATTCATTTCCTGCTGCATAGGGAGATTATCTGCTCTCAGAGTGTGGGAAAAATTCACTCCCTCTCTCACCTAAAGAGGAGAGAGAGAGAGAGAGAGAGAGAGAGAGAGAGAGAGAGAGAGAGAGAGAGAGGAGGAATGAAGAGATTAAGAGATGGCTCTCATTTCTGAACTCATGCTGCCCCCTACAGGAGAAAAGAAATAGATAGAGAGATAGCAACAGGAAAGGAAGACAGATGGGGTGATGGATGAAAGAAAGAAAGAAAGAATGCAAAATAGAATGACACAGAAAAAGGAGATGAATGACAATGAAAATGATGGAGAGGAGATTATTACAGAGAGAGAGAGAGAGAGAGAGAGAGAGAGAGAGAGGGAGGAAAGACGGAGTGAAAAAAGTGAAAGAGAAAAAAAAGCAGAGAGAGATACAGAAAGATGGATAGAAGAAGCAGATCGATCACATGGTCTTCACTCAGCAACTACAAAGCAGACATGTATGTCTACCACACACACACACACACACACACACACACAGTCCTGACCCGGAGCACTGCTGCTCTGGAGGGAATGCAGGTGTGTAGTCACGCTGTGCTAAGCAGCTAAGTGTAGCTCGTTCTTCACACATGGCTGCGCCGCCATGTTTATTTATTTTTATTTCTTTTATTTATTTATTTACCTCTCACTTCATTTCATTTTTTTAGACGCCTTAAAAACTGCCCAATTATATATATATAAATAATAATAATAATAATAATAATAATAATAATAATAATAATAATAATAATAATAATAATAAATAAAAAATTATTTTTTTAAAAATAGTGTCTATAGTGTCCTTGTTGGTTGGTATTTTAATGTTGGGGTGCCAATACTTTTAAAAAAATATATATATATTTAAAATTCACAGCAGTTTTTTTTTCTTCCTTTTAAATCTTATTTTCTATTATATATTTTACCAAAAACTCTCCAAGCATCACACATTTAGCAGCTAGCATGAGCGGTGTGGCGAGCAGAAAGCTAGCATGAACGTGAATTAGCATATCAGATTTTCAGTAGGTGCAGATTTCATACAGAATAATGAAATCCATCAGGATGAACTAGTAGCTAGCATGCCAGAGAGCTAGCATGCATGTTGTGATAAAAGATCATCAGCAGGATTAGCTAGTGTTAAAGTAAACAGTAGACTAGCATGGACGTGAGCTAGCGTGACAGTAAAGTACTGATATAAAATGTTCACAGATAATACTCGTCGTATCTGCTTAAAACTAGCTTTCCACAGTATGGCATTAGTGTTAGCTATTAGCGTCTGGTTAGCATAGCCTAGAATCAGGCCAGATTAGCATGAGTTTTGCTTAATAGTAGCATAACTTTAGCATCAGTATGCAAAGAAATCTACCTCAGGAAATCATAAGCAAACAAAAATGTATATAACATAACAGAATTTGTTTTGGTATTAGCTTTAGCATTCCTATTAGTTTTTACCTCAGGATTGAAAACCTTGCTGTTGTTTTAACGTGTAAACCTCATTGCGGTAACAGTGTTAGCTTTTACTGTGATAGTTTATCTGGAAAAAAAATGCATTTTTACTGATAATCAGTGCAGTAGCTGAATATTAATCGCACCTCATTTGCATAGAATTGAGAGAATTGTTGGTGTTGCTGAAATCATCTCTGCTGGAAAAAACAAACCACAGAATAGAATTCTAATGGTTTCAATGGTTATAATGGGAATTGTATTGGTTTTAATGGAAAATGTAATGGGTCTCTACTGGTAATTTGTTGCATTCTCTTGTTGGCATGTTATGTCTAGTGTATACCATTAAGGGCCCATAATGGTAATGGTAATGGTTTTCTTGGTTAGCTGATGGTATGTAATGGTATTTGTAATGGAAACCATTAGAATTTCTGTGATGGTTTGTATTGTTTGGGGTTTTTTCAGCAGGGACGGCTCTGTGTGAGAAACCGGATGATTGCATGTCACTTGTCACTCACTAGTGTGAAGGTTGTGTTCGATATGAAATCAGACGTCACATGGATGAGTGTTCCTGAATATCAAGAACATGAGGAACGGGCTTGCCTTTTTGAGAACGGAGAACAGAGAACCCTCTCTTAACCTTCATGCCGTTTAATCATCTGTATTGTACAAAAGCATTTTGCATTTCCTGAATAACTTTCATCTCAATAAGGTTCCAAGGCAAACAGCAGCACGCTAAAACTGCTACGTTACCTAAAGAGGCTAATGCACGTAAAAGGAGGCTTCTCGATATGAAAACAAATAGATTTTCATATTAGCGTTATTTGTACCAAACAAATAAGGATTTAATTTCTGCATTATTAATGTCTCAGATCATTATTCTGTCAGATTAAGCTTTACTGTACATGCACGGTTTAATTAAAATAAGAGAACTAAAAATGTTGCTACGGGTCTGAGTCGAGTCCTCCGCTCTCGCCATGACGTCGCAGTGCATCATGGGATTTTCTGACGCATCCTCGGTTTTTTGAAAGGATCGAGAACGCTGCTGCGGTTTTAACTCGTGTGTGTTGTTAAGTATTACAAAGCAATTTAAGAGATTGCATCAAATAAGGATTAGAGGACACACAAGTATACATATTGCGAACCTTTGTACATTGCTGTGGACAAAAAGTTAACGCTAATACACTTTTTGCATTTGGATTTAAATGATGTATCTTTAATTATTGTTGTAAAGGTTGTAAAGGAGATGTAAATACAAATACATGTTTGAATTAGCTATTTCTCATTAGCATTGGATCTTGAATACATAATGCTGCTGTATGACTGATATTTAAAGAAAAAAAACAAAGCAAACATGTGGAGTCAGACGTGGCTCCTGATTGGCTGGAATGACATAATTTGGAGATGAGTTTGGAGATATCATATTGCGACACCGTCACGCCCTCAGCAGCACTTTTTCTCCTCCAAATGTTTCCATCCCGGATCGCTCCACATTCACCATGTCTGGTTTTGATGGAGCAGACGTCAGCTTGTCAGAACACACGCTCGACACTGTGCTACGGTCTCGGTCCGATTCCTGACCTCATCATCATCATCGTCATCATCATCATCATCATCATCGCCATCATCATCATCACCATCATCATCGTCATCATCATCATCACCATCATCATCGTCATCATCATCATCACCATCATCATCGTCATCATCGTCATCATCATCACCACCATCATCATCATCAACATCATCATCATCACCATCATCGTCATCATCATCATCATCATCATCGTCATCATCATCATCACCATCATCATCGTCATCATCATCATCACCATCATCATCGTCATCATCATCGTCATCATCATCATCATCATCATCATCGTTATCATCATCATCACCATCATCATCGTCATCATCGTCATCATCATCACCACCATCATCATCACCAACATCATCATCATCACCATCATCGTCATCATCATCACCGTCATCATCACCATCACCATCATCACCACCACCATCATCATCACCACCATCACCACCATCATCATCATCATCACCATCATCATCATCATCACCCTCATCATCATCATCTTCATCATCATCATCATCATCATCATCACCATCACCATCACCACCATCACCATCATCATCATCACCACCATCATCATCATCACCACCATCATCATCATCACCATCATCATCATCATCACCCTCATCATCATCATCATCATCTTCATCATCATCATCATCATCACCATCATCATCATCACCATCACCACCACCATCATCATCATCACCATCATCATCATCACCATCACCACCATCATCATCACCATCACCCTCATCATCATCATCATCATCATCATCATCATCATCACCATCACCCTCATCATCATCATCATCACCATCATCATCATCACCATCACCACCACCATCATCATCATCACCATCATCATCATCACCATCACCACCATCATCATCACCATCACCCTCATCATCATCATCATCATCATCATCATCATCATCACCATCACCCTCATCATCATCATCATCATCACCATCACCACCATCATCATCACCATCACCCTCATCATCATCATCATCATCATCATCACCACCAACATCATCATCACCATCATCACCATCATCATCATCATCACCATCATCATCATCTCACTGTCAGGTCACAAAGCAGATCAGCAGAAAAACCACAAGGATGAGAATGTCACGTTGCGCTTTTTCCATATTCTGTCTTTGCAGCAAAGCGACACATCTGATGATCATCTGAAGATGAAAATGACTTTCGAGTCCTGAGAGAGTTCTGCTTGACGAGGTCGAATTAAAAGGGAAACTTTTCTTTGTTTTTTCTCACGTCATCTCCTTGATCTCTCCCTCACACGGAGACGAGGTTGTGTTTCAGGGTTTTGCATCATCCGAGCGTTTCTGGCCTTCATCACACTTTCACTGGACTTTAACTCTGTTTCCTCTGTGGACTGGAACTGATCAAGAAAATGAGCTGCAATTAAAAAACACATATTCTTCTTTATTAATATGAGACTCTCTCGTTATGTATTGTTGATCATTTAGCGACATTAGCAGTAATTAGCTGTATGTTTGTGGTTCTTCATGAAGATCTGCTGTGCGTTATTATACACTGTGTAGGATCCAGAACGGTCTTTAATGCAGCCTTGTTGAATTGCACTCGTTATTGTTCAGTGTTGTTCCTCTGCTTTATCAGCTCACTGAACATCCTTAGATGCTTCCTTTGGACTCCTGAGGATTCGAATGGAGGCGCATTAAAAATGATAACATTTAAAAGTTTACACGCATTAAAATAAAATAACAACAGACTGGACTTCCTACAGGTGGCGCTGCTGAACCAAATCAGCCTGATGTTATCAGGATGGATATTTGCTGATTTGAGAATAAAGTGGATAAATGATTAAATAATAAGATGAATAAGTGCTAGCATGCATGCTGTGATGTGGTTGTTAGCCGCTCAGAGCTCCATGGGTTCTCTCCTCTCTCCTCCAGCTTCTTCTAAATGCTGGTAGAAGTAAAGAGGGCGGAGTGAGAGAACTCCTCACCGGGTCTCACACGAGTCTGATCTAAAAGCTCCGTATTTCACACAGACGGTTTTTAGTCGCTTTCGCTTCATCCGGACTTAATCAGGTTTTAACACGAGTTCCAGAGCAGTAAGTCAGAGTTCCTCTGGCTCGTTAAACCATTAACCTTCGTTAAGATCGATAAACAGGAGACGTGAATGAGGCCGAGTGCTTCAACTCTCCACCGCTTTTAAATCCTGAGTTAAAAAACACAGAGCTTTCGAGTTTCTGAGTCGACACGGCGTCTGTGCCGAGTTACGTCTCTGCTTAAATTATGTCCATTTGATTTTAGTGTCCCTGTGCACTGTTCTTTATTTACTCTGTGTGTGTGTGTGTGTGTGTGTCTTGTTTAGAGCTTAAATGAATTTGACCTCACTGTGGAACAACTCATCCCCAATACTATTTAATAATAATAAGTGAACTAGCATGGCAGTAGACTAGCACTGAAACAAACTTCACTGAAATGAAGCGATCGAGATGTGACTGAAGTGTCGACTTTCAGCTGTGATTCAAGGGGTTTAACTAAAATACTGCATTAACCGTTTAGGAATTACAGCCTCCATTTACACAGGCTCAAAAGTAATTGGACAATTGACTGGTAAGCAGTTTCATGGCCAGGTGTGGCCTGTTTCCTCGTTATTTCATGACAGATTAAGGAGATAAAAGATCTGGAGTTGATTCCGAGCGTTGAAGTTGTATTCAGTATCTGTTCATGGGAAGTCTCAATATTCGGTCCAAAGAGGTGTGGATGCAGGTGAAGGATTCCATCATTAGGCTGAAAAAACAAAACAGTCCCATCAAAGAGACAGCAGGGAGTTGAGGAGTGGCCAAATCAATGATCTGGAACATTCTTAAAGGCAAGGAACACACTGGAGAGCTCAGCAACACCAAAACGCCTGGAAGACCACGAAGACTACTAAAGTGGACGATCGCAGAAGTCTTTCCTTGGTGAAGAAAAAACCCTTCAGAACATCTAGCCAAGTCTAGAGCACTTTGGAGGAGGTAGGAGTATCGTTCTCGAAGTCTACAATCAAGAGACGCTGTCATAAATGTAAATACAGACGGTTTACCTCAAGATGCAAACCACTGACAACACTCAAGAACAGAAAGGCCAGATTAGACTTTCCAAAAAAATATATTTTTTAAAGCTTGCCCAGTTCTGGAAGAAGATTCTTTGGACAGATGAAACCAAGATGAACTCGTACCAGAATGATGGGAAGAGAAGAAGCGTATAGAGAAGGAAAGGAAGGACTTTCATGATCCAAAGCATTCCACATCATCTCTCAAACCTGGTGGAGGAAGTGTTATGCAATTGTACGGCTGCCAGTAGAACTGGGTCACTGGTGTTTATTGAATTAAAGCTGAAAGTCGACGTTTCAATCACATCTTAATCGCTTCATTTCAGATCCACTGTGGTGGTGTACAGAAGCAACATGACCAGAGTTGTGTCACTGTCCAAATACTTATGGACCTGACTGCACATAAGCTAATACAGCAGTAAACTAGCATGGACTGTATGCTAATCTAGCATGATAGTAGACTATTAGACGTCAGCTAGCATGGCAGTAGATGTTAGCATGGACATAAACTGGCATGGTAATGGACTATAACAGCAGACTGGCATGACACTGAACTAGCTCCTTTATAAAAACAGAGCAGTTTGAAGTGCATCCAGGTGTCATAACATTTCTGTAATATTACTTTATAAGTTCATTTTTATTACTTTATTCTGCTCCCTAGTGCGCATTTTAGATTCTAGATAGCACTGTAGCTCGATTAGACGCTAGGTGATTAGCATTCTAGTGAGTATACTGTACAACCTTGTGTTTATTCTCCGCTGAGGCGACTGAAACATGAAAATGTTCACACAGAAGCAATTAAAGCACAGACTTTAAAATCCGTTCTCTCGTTCTTTTCTTATGTTTTTTATCTCTTCTTGAGTTTCCTTTTTTCTGTCATTTTAAATAAAAAAATACAGGAAAAAAGAGAAAGATTATGGATGGATAATAGACATACAAAAGGATAGAAGGAAGACAGACAGAAAAAAAGTTCAGAGGGATGGAAAAATAACAAAGTAAAATGAAATTAAACGGTCTAATCCAAGCTGCAGTGACTCGTTTATCCTCTAGATGGCGCCTGAGTATTACTGTGTTGTGTGCTCCCTTTAGGACGTGTGTGTGGGGTGGGGGGGGGGGTCTATCCTGTACGTATGATTTATTTATGAATCTATTTTTATGATATTTTGTTGATTTGTGAATATTCAGGCACAAAAACATTTCACAGTGACGTCTGTCTCTACACAACACCGCTCTTAACTCTTAATAACCGTTTATAACACTGTTAGAACTAACGGTACTTCATGTGTCCGGAAAATTACAAGACAGTACTTGAAGCTTTTGGTATGGTTTATATTTAATTATTATTTTTTAAATTATTCAAAACAAAAACATCATGTGAACGTTTGTCACAAATGTCATTTATTTATTTCTGTATTTATTCGCCGTCGTTTTACTGAAACAAAATCATTATTCAGCCAAAATAAAATCTGAAAATGTGTTTAGAAAAAAATGAACAAAAAGAAAGGTGGACGAAAAAATTGCGGATGAAGATGTGGATTTTGTAAATATTATGAGAATTCAAACAAATTATTTTTAAATATTATCAAATCAGGAAACTTGTTTTTTTTCTCTCTTTTTTAATCTATGAATAATGTTTGTGCCTCAAAATGAAAGATCGACGGAAGGGAAGCAGCTAAAGGATTTATTTGGTGTTTAAATAAATAAATATATTTTATAAATGTTTGTTGTGTGATTTTGTTCTTATAAAAAAAATACACCTGTTTTAGTGTTTAGTATGTTCAGGGGGTTTTTCAAACTGAAAAAATATACTTTCTGTGTATGAAACTTTTTTAAGGTGAATGATCATGTTACTATAATACACATTGATATGAATTTCTTAAATAAATTAAATAAAATGTTTATCTTCAATACTGCAGTGAAGAAAAGAACCTACTAACTTTTACAATAAAACACACAGGTATAGATAATAAACATAAACGTGTTAAACATCCTAACCGGGATTTACCTCGGGTATTTCTTCTTCCTGTTTCTCTTTTTTATTACTGTAAGTGTGTGTGTGTGTTTACTCAGTGTCTAGTCAGCTTTTTTTTATTCAAAAACCTTCGATTTCCGTTCACTATTGTGTAAAAGTTGAAAGTTTTTTGAGGTCATGGGAAAATGTAGTTCTTGTGCATCTCTGTGTACACAAAGTCACGTGACTGAGAGATAAAATGAACTGAAAACATTTCACACAGCGATAAATCTTAAGTCATCTACAATCACTGTATAAAAGAAGCTAATAAATGAGGAGGTGTTAGACTGAGAGTCAGAACCGACTAGAACCTGGTCTGGGTTCTCCCAGGCCTCTGTGTGTGTCTGTAAGGATGTTGTGTAATAGAACATGAATAAAAACCCATTAAAAGCACTGGGTCAGTTGATTTGGAGTTGTGCGGTGTGGTGTCAGTGCCCCTGTTGTGTTTTAGTCATTTTCCTGATTCAGAGTCACACATTGTTTATTCTTCATCTCTCCATCATTTACTGCAGCTTCACTCATTTACTTTTGTCCTTTTATGTCCCGCTGAGAGACCGTAGCTCTCGGATAATCTCATCAGCGCAGCACTAATCACACCGCGCCAGACCTGTAACTATTTCCACAACGTCAGCATCCACTTCCTGTTCATCTACAGCTCACTTCCTGTGTCTGAACCTGCAGAAACGATGGAGAGCAAGTTTAACTGTGAACACCATTCAGGAAAAAATTCTGTAATACTATTACTACTGATAATAATAATAATAATAATAATAATAATAATAATAATAATAATAATAATAATACATTTTCTCACAAATTCTTTATAATTTGGTAACACTGCAGTTTAAGCATTTTTGTCAATTCTTTAAGGCTTCATAAAGCTCTAATATAATAATAAGATGCTATTATTCTTTTATGTTTTATGTCTTATGTCTTCTTTTATGTCTTTTATTGTTTATAAACACGTTATAATATATTAATAGCCACATTCAGACTGTATGATGTCACTGACTTTATAATATCACCTTATACCATGTTTAATCTTTATTACTACACATTATTATAAAGTGTTCAAAAAGGTGCTATCTAACTATCTATATATATATATATATATATATATATATATATTTAGTTATATATATATATCATTCTGTCTGTCTGGTCACAGGTTCACAGACCTGCAGCTGAAACCACACAGTTATAGAAACTCTCCATTGTGTGTTGAGGAATCCACCAGTTCTCTCACTGTGTGTGTGTGTGTGTGTGTGTGTGTGTGTGTGTGTGTGTGTGTTCAGAGGGACGTCTATTCTCTCAGCAGGACGTTGGAGGTCAGAGGCTATAAATGGGGATGTAGCTACTGTTTGAATTGCAGGAAGTGAATTTTAGCTCGACGCTTAAAACAAATGGATTCCATCAGTGAGACAGTAAGACACTCTAAGACACACTGATACATGCTGAAACATGCTGAGACACTCCAATACACATTGAGACACGTTGAAGCTCTCAAAAACTCTGGGACATGCTGAGATATTCTGAGACAGCCCAAGACACAATGAGACACAGGAAAACATTCTGAGATACAATGAGACATTCTGAGACACACTAAACCATTCTGAGACAGTCTGAGACACAGTGAGACTGAGACACAGTGAGTCTGAGATACAGTGAGACTGAGACACACTAAACCACTCTAAGACACAGTAAAACATTCTGAGATACAATGAGACATTCTGAGACGCACTAAACCATTCTGAGACGCACTAAACCATTCTGAGACAGTCTGAGACACAGTGAGTCTGAGACACAGTGAAACTGAGACACAGTGAGACTGAGACACAGTGAGTCTGAGACACAGTGAGACTGAGACACAGTGAAACTGAGACACAGTGAGACTGAGACACAGTGAGTCTGAGACACAGTGAGCCACTCTGAGACACTTTGAATGGTAAATGGTCTGCACTTATATAACACTTTTTATCTGAGCAGTCCTACAAAGCGCTTTACACTGTGTCTCATTCACCCACTCACACACCAATGCTAGCAGAGCTGCCATGCAAGGCATTAACATGCCATCTGGAGCAATTTGGGGTTCAGTGTCTTGCCCAAGGATTTAGTGGACAACCCGCTCTACCACCTGAGCGACAGAAGCACTTTGAGACAGTCTGTGATACACTGGGACACAGTGAGACAATCTGGCAGTCTGAGACACTTTAAGCCAGTCGAAGATAGTCTCCTCTGTGATAAAACTCACATCTGGATGGTAATAAGTTTCTGCCACATCTGTAAAAAAAAAAAAAAAAAAAAAAAAAAAAAAAAAAAACCAGTACATGATTTGATCTGTGAATTTGAGGATGAAGGAAAACATTGATGTGGCCAGAAATAAAATCACAGAGGAGCAGCTGGAACTGATAGAATTACTGCAGTGCACCATGTAAACCTAATCCTGTCCAAAGAGGGCTAAAGACACACCCATATTTCCTTATATGGGGTCAACAACGCTTTAATATATGGACACAGTCAGAGCAACATTTCTTTATACAGACACAAAGACACGCCCACATTACAGTGCTGCTTGAAAGTTTGTGAACAAAATATTATACTCGGTCATTTATTTGTTGAGGGAAATGATCCAGTATTACAGATCTGTGAGGGGTAAAAGTATGTGCACCTCTAGGATTAGCAGTTAATGTGAAGGTGAGGTTAGAGTCAGGTGTTTTCAGTCAGTGGGATGATGATCAGGTGTGAGTGAGTGACGTCCTGTTTTATTTAAAGAACAGGGATCTATCAGAGTCTGATCTTCACTACACGTGTTTGTGGAAGTGTATCACGGCACGAACAAAGGAGATTTCTGAGGACTTCAGAAAAAGAGTTGTTGAAGCTCATCATGCTGGAAAAGATCACAAAACCATCTCTAGAGTTTGGACTCCACCCATCCACAGTCAGACAGATTGTGTAGAAATGGAGGAAATTCAACACCATCGTTCCCCACAATTAATGTGATTGTGTTCATGTGGATTAGTTACTGAATTATTGCATTTAGAACATAAAGACTTAATATATGTTTGTGTAATAGTGTCCTCTCTCTCTCTCTCTCTCTCTTTCTCTCTCTCTCTCTCTCTCTCTCCCTCTCTCTCTCTTTCTCTCTCTCTCTCTCTCTTTCTCTCTCTCTCTCTCTCTCTCTCCCTCTCTCTCTCTTTCTCTCTCTCTCTCTCTCTCTCCCTCTCTCTCTCTCTCTCTCTCTCTCTCTCTCTCTCTCTCTCTGTGTCTCTCTCTCTCTCTGTCTGTCTGTCTCTCTCTTTCTCTGTGTCTCTCTCTCTGTCTGTCTGTCTCTCTCTCTCTCTGTCTGTCTGTCTCTCTCTCTCCCTCTCTCTCTCTTGCCCAGCCCTTCCTCTTTCATTCCTCCACACGCCTCAGTGTTTCTACATGTAAAATGTTTGAGGGATGAAAAGGTCATGATGAAACTTTTTGTAAATTCACTCCATCATCCCCTCATCATCCTCTCATCATCCCCTCATCATCCTCTCATCATCCCCTCATCATCCTCTCCTCTCTGCAGGCTCCAGCAGACGAGTGTGGGATAAACACTCTTAAAAGACTCTTCTGTGTTCCTCTTTATCATCACCTTATTCCAGCTGCTCAGAGCTCGGGTCGGCTCAAACCAGGAGGGAAGAGAGAATAAAAAAAAGGAAAAGGAGAACTTTAAATCATCTATCTATCTATCTATCTATCTGTCTATCTGTCTATCTATCTGTCTGCATATCTATTTATCTATTTAATTCTATATCATTACTGTTTTATTAGTAGTAGTAGTAGTAGTAGTATCATCCTTGTGTTTAAGTATAATAAAGATCTGATAAATTCTCACAGCTTCATGTTTTAGAGAGAACATTAAACACCATAGCACACTGTTTAACTGTTAAACCTTTAAGAGATTTAAAGTAAATAAAAGGTGTGTTTATTTAACATTTTTATATTTTTACATTTTTCATTCTTACCATCTCTTCTCTTTTATCATCCTTATTCAAGATCAATCGCTCCCTCTGTTCATTTCACCTCCTCAAGCAACCTGTTGCTCACTGAACTTTACACACACACACACACACACACACACAAACACACACACAGTGCTGTATTCTACACTCTCAGTTCAGCAGTCTTATCTGATTTCCTGGTGAACTTCCACCAAAACGGCAGCCACAATAACAGGAAGTGAGTTGTGGAGCAGCTGGACGTCTCGGGGTCTCGCTCACACACACTCACACACACTCACACACACTCACACACACTCACACACTGCCAGGCGACGAACCCAACGTTACGATTACACCCTTTTTCTCTGGATTATTACAGACATTAACACACCTGGGAGGATTTACACTTCGGTAAGTGAAGATTTTCTCTCTTCACGTCCTTAACGAGTCGAGTGTTAATGAGAATTCACGCTTAATGAGCATCACAGGATTAATAGGAATGAAGGCAATAACCTGCTCTGTGATGTCTTCAGGTCAAAGGACAATAAACCGAGTGCATGTCTGACTCTATTTTTCTTTTATCTTTGATGTGTGTTTTATGTTTCATTTTAACCATTGGAATAAAAAACATCATAATTAGTTATACTCTTAATTGGTGAATTATGTATTTTTCTCTTTATTTGACATTTACATTTTTAGTTATAATTTCAGCAATGTTTTACACTTACATTTACATTTATTCACTTAGCAGACGCTTTTATCCAAAGCGACTTACAAATGAGAAAAATACAAGCAATGTTTTAAACGTTGTTGTAAATTGCTAGTAGTTGAAATTCTAGCTAAGAATAAAATCTGAGTGAATTAAAACATTTATTTTGCACTGAAATAATCTGAATTAAATTGGGAGAGTCTAGATCTTAATCTGTCTAATTGGACTAATTAGATTCTCGCAGCCACAACCTTTTTTCCCCCGTTTGTTTAATTTGTTTTACAGCCGGTCGTACTCGGACTGCGTCTGAGGGATTTATCTACACTTCCCCACTCCACCTGCCTTAAAGAGGCATTTAAAGATGTTATTTAAGAAGTCTTTAAATCAAAACGATGTCACACAATCACATGACTCACATCATATCAAAAGTGACTCAGGTGAAGATCTGGATTGGGGCGGGGTTAATATTTGTACCGTTTCTTACAATTTCATTCATATGAATTTTAGATCAAATCCAACCGCATCACGCTGTTAGATTAGATCAGATGGCCTTTCATACGCTCTTCTCCCTTTTCTTCAAAACCTTGTTTCGTTCTTTATTAGCCATCTACATCTATTTGTTTTATTCTTCATAACTAACTCTAAATCAGAACCAGTCAGGATAAGGTCATCCCTGATCTTTTCTGTCTGTCTACATTCTGAGGGGAAAAAGGCTTCTGTGTTCAGGAGGTTCTGTGTTCAGGAGGTTCTTCCTTTGGAGTTTTCTCGGACAGGAAACAGACTCCGTTGTAATGTTGTATGTAGAACCTTGAAGGCTTTCTGGCTCAGACTACAGAAGACCCCTTGAGGTTCTAGAATTGACGTCTTTTTTCTGAGGGTGATTTTCACATTTCTGTACCTGTGAGTCAGATGTATTTTGATGGCAGCTGAATGATGTCATGGAAAAAGCATTTAGCTGAAAGGTGTGGAGGAATGAGGAACAGGAAACATTCCCGCTGTTCCCACTTTCAAAGAAAAAACCATCGGAAAACTGACAGAACTTGTTCATAACATTTATTCAAAATAATAATAATAATTATTATTATTATTATTATTATTATTCTATTCAATTCTCGTCCATTCTATTATTATTATTATTATTATTATTATTATTATTATTATTCACTTTACTGAAGCTCAGCTACAGATGTAATAATAATAATAATAATAATAATAATAATAATAATAATAATAATGCAGAACTCGTTATTGTTTATAGGAGCAGAACATTAATAACTTGTTAAAACATATTATTTGTGGATATGTACAGTAAATGTTATATGTTCATTTTAATCCAGAGATCATATGATGATGTAGAGGTGTTGGATGACATTTTGATGAGATACTGTCATTCACTACACTCTAAAACATTCTTCTTCTATCAGTGCAGCCCCCAAATACCCCCCCCCCCAGCTCCTCGGGTCAAATCGGGTGGAGGTATCGGTTTTCGCACGGACGGACTGTTAGGTTTATTTGGAGAAACAAGGTTCATATCAATGTATTTATCCATGAAACATTACTGTACACTAGAAAAAGCAGAAATGTGCGATAACAATAAATATGATTTATTTGAGTCATTTACTACAAAGTCTATATATAAACAGCACTTTATCAGCTCTGGCAACACATTTCTGAACACCTGGTGTATAAATAAAGGAGACACCATGTTGACGTATTTATTAATAATGTGGTAGATTTGACATTTTCCGAGCAAGAATCAGCTGAAAATATGAACCTATTTATGAACTAAAATGAGCCCAGTGTTTCTGTAAAAATGAAACTGAAAAACAACACATTTGCTGGCTTAAAATGAACAACCCATTAAACACCATGGGTTAATTTAACCCAAAATGGGTTCTGACCTGTGTTTACCCAGCTGTGGGATTAAAAATAACCCGATTTGGATTGGTTTTTACAGTGTAGTTTACAGTGTCGTTTACAGTGTCGTTTACAGTGTAGTTTACAGTGTCATTCCGGCTGTAGCATGCACATGCTCTAATACGTTACTGTTTCTATAGTAACAGCTGATTCACACTGATGGTTTTTTTCGAGTGCTTCACATAATCTACCACTAATAATAATAAACTAATAATAAACAGATTTTAAAATTGTGTCGTTTAACACTGTTAGATGCATCATCGCAGCCTTTACTTGTTAGGAGACATTTATAACAGTCTTGCTGCTTTGCAAAGTTTCCCAGAAGAGGAAAGTGTTCACGACAGAGAGAGAGAGAGAGAGAGAGAGAGAGAGAGATACACAGAGAGAGAGAGAGAAAGAGAGAGAGAGAGAGAGAGAGAGAGAGAGAGAGATACACAGAGAGAGAGTGAGAAAGAGAGAGAGAGAGAGAGAGAGAGAGAGAGAGAGAGAGAGAGATACAGAGAGAGAGAGAGAGAGAGAGAGAGAGAGAGAGAGAGAGAGAGATACACAGAGAGAGAGAGAGAGAGAGAGAGAGGGAGGAGGAAGAGAGAGAGAGCGAGAGAGATACACAGAGAGAGTGAGAAAGAGAGAGAAACAGACAGGGAAAGCGAGAGAGAGAGAGAGAGACAGAGAGAGAGAGATACACAGAGAGAGAGTGAGAAAGAGAGAGAGAGAGAGAGAGAGGGAGGGAGGAGGAAGAGAAAGAGAGCGAGAGAGATACACAGAGAGAGTGAGAAAGAGAGAGAGACAGACAGGGAAAGCGAGAGAGAGAGAGAGAGAGAGAGAGAGGAGGAAGAGAGAGAGAGAGAGAGAGAGGAGGAAAAGAGAGAGAGAGAGAGAGAGAGGGAGAGAGAGAGAGAGAGGAGGAAGAGAGAGAGGAGGAAGAGAGAGCGAGAGAGAGAGAGATACGCAGAGAGAAAGAGAAAGAGACAGCGAGAGAGAGAGAAAGAGAGAGAGAGAGAGAGAGACAGAGAGAGAGAGACAGAGAGACTGACTTTATCCTGGGTACAGTGTAAGTGAGAACAGGAACTAACTCGTCTCTAAACTATAAAGGTTTATATAATAATATATAAACCTTAATATATTACTATATTTATATATAGTGACGTGTCATTCATGGATAAATGAAAGAGTGTAGTGGCAGGTCGCTGTGGTGTAAGTGGAATAACGCTCCGGACCGTGCTGTTATGTGGAAATCATCCGCTTCATGTTCATTTATTCATCCTTAAAGAGCCTTTTTCTGAGATCGTTATTTCCTGAATGCACTGCACACTCTTTAAAGAAGTAGAACTCTTTAGGGTTCTTCAGGTCTTCGGTTCTTCACTGGAGAACCCTTAAAGGTTAATGGGGAAGTTAACATTCAGCTTCTTCTACTTGGTGCAAGAGTGTATTGAGTTGTTGTTATTTTTATTACTGTATGAATGTTTATTTGTATAAATGTAGTAAAATGACAGGTTTATACAGAATTTCTGCCCCAGTCTGCGTGTTAACTGCAGTTTCGCTGAATTATTCCCTAACGTTTACATCCGTCTCGTAGCACACGTCTCGGCTGGTTGATAAAAGACACACCGTGGACGTAGCATTAAAGGCATTAAAAGTTTTTTCCGAGTGAATTAGAGTTAGCGTCTGTCTCTGCGTTCTTCTTCTTGGTCAGATGATGATGATGCGCGCTGCGGTCAGGACTTTCCTCTGGACAGCGTTTCTGCACTTTCTTTTCACCGCAGCTGAACATGTTAAAGACATTTCACCGTCCTCCGTCCTGCGTAGAGAGAAACGAGAGTGGAAGTGGAACACGTTTCATACATCTGAGGAAAAACCACCTCAACTTCTACCGGAGACGATCGGCAAGGTAAGAACCCTCATCCTCACTGATTAAACTTCAAGCTGGAGAAAAAGTTCTAATCTTCCATCTGAAAACCCATACATTACATTTCTGTAAATAATTTAGTTCTGCTGTTTGTGTTTTTATTTCTTCTAGCTGAAGAACACTTTGTTCATAAATAATGCGGAGTTCAAGCTCTCGGGAGAAGGAGCAGGAGACATCTTCAGCGTGAACAAGGCCGGAGAAGTGCTCGTGTTGAAGAAGCTGGATCGGGAACGTGTCAGCAGCTATACTCTAACAGCACACCTCATAGACCCTAAAAGTGGAATGAAGCTCGATAAGGACACTGAGTTCATCATAAAGGTCGACGACATTAATGATAACCCCCCCCAGTTCTCCGACACTATCCCTGGGTCTGTTATTGAACGAGCAAATAAAGGTACGAAACTCATAAGCATCATTAATGTACTGATGATCTGAAGGTACTAACTGCTGAACATTTCATCATGGAGTACAATGTTATTACACTTTACACAGCACTGTGTATACATAATAAACACTGTGAATGAGCTGTTACTACAGAATGAGCACATGAATTATAAATAACGCTGTGATGTGCAGCTGCGTTACTGTCAGAGCCGATGTTATAGAAAACGAATCAACACCTTTTGACCAATCAGAATCCAGAACTCAGCAGTGCTGTGGTGTAATGGAATATAAACAGATGTTGGTGGTGAAATGACGATAATGTAAATGTATAATGCTGATGTTAGGAGTTGTGGTGTTGACGGTGCATGCGACCGATAAAGACGACCCGAACACTGCCAACGGCATCGTCACGTACAGTCTGCTGAACGGAACCGACTTCTTCAGCATTAACAGTGAAAACGGTGAGAATGTTACACTCGATATATCTTATATATTCACTAGGGGATTAGACGAGGCCACGTCAGTGTACCATTACTGAGTGCAAGCTGTCCACACAAAGTATTGGCACCCCTCTACCACATTTGATAGATGTGATTAACTCAGTGTATATAGAAAATAAAATGGATCAGAGACCAAACAAAAAAGTGCTTACAAAACTGCTACATAAATAGTATGTTTCTGCACTTTTTTATCCTATTGTATATTCTTTCACCTTGATTAGTCAGATTATTTAGTACTTTGATATACCTATATGTCATATTTATTTTAATATGGTATTAATTTTATAATAAAATGCCAAAAACAGCCTACAGGTGCAAGAAAAACGTCTGAAGGAGACAAGTATGAGTGAGAGAACTCAGGAAGTGTGTTATGCCTTGCTCCCGTTTCATCACGGGGAGTAGTGCACACTTTCTGTGTGAAGTGTCTAGGGGTCTAAACTGTTTGCACTGAGAGCAGAGTGTTCTTGTGAAGTTTTTGAACAAAAGATCAAAAGGTTAAACAATAAAGACAAATTTTAACAGCCTTCTTTGCTCATATTTACCAAGGGTGCCAATATTAGTGGAGGGCGCTGTTAAAGAAAAATGACTTAAAAGTAGTATCATTGTGTGTGTGTGTGTGTGTGTGTGTGTGTGTGTGTGTGTCCTCCAGGTAAAATTTACACTAAGGTTGACACACTGGATCGTGAGACTCAGAGTGAGTATAAGTTGGTGGTGCAGGCGTCGGACATGCCCGGAGTAGCAGGAGGACGTTCAGTGACCACTACAGCGACCATCACTATAACCGACGCTAATGACAATCATGCCGCGTTCTCGAAACGTACGTAAACTATAACAGATATCTCCTGCTTCCTTCTTACAATCCAGCTTCACTGATTCTTTGCACATTTTTACACATTACGTTGTGTCCACTCTGCAGGACAAAATCATTTTCAGCTTGAATATTTTCACTCTGTCTCAGGGCGTGTCTCAGGGCGTGTCTCAGGGCGTGTCTCAGGGCGTGTCTCAAATCAGTCAGCTGCATTTCTATTGTGTATTTTTCTCCACACAGAACACTACCACTTCAATGTGAACGAGGACGCGCCAGTGGGGTCCAAATTCGGAATACTGGACATTATAGACCGTGATGAGAAACAGAATAAAAAACCCAAGTTTGCTGTAGATTCTGCTGTTAGAGACATCTTTGATCTGGAGCTAAACGATAATAACGATGGAGTTCTCGTATTGAAGCAGGTAGTGTTCCCTTCATCACCTCCACTATACACTACAGCAAAGTGCACAAGTCAGTTTTAACAAGCATTATATCTTTCTCTTGGTGTGAAACTGAGCCCGTCTTCATCTAAACGTGAACTGTAACTGCTAATAATGTTTTGATTTATTATATCTCAGACACGGGGTGTGTCCCAAATCACGCCCCGCCGCCGCCTCGCTACTTTACGTGTGTCTTTGCTCTAACAGGATCTCGACTATGAGAAGAAGGAGAGGTATACGTTTACAGTAACACTTACAGAGGATGTTGTCCAACCTCCGGACAACTCGGACGTCCTGACGAGGGCACAGGTCCACATCACCGTTAAAGACGTGGACGAGTCGCCGGTCTTCACCCAGGCAGAATACATCTTTAAAGTTTACGAAAATAAGGAAAAGATCATCGTGGGATCAGTTTCAGCCAAGGACACAGACAAAACCAACCACAGGATACGGTACACACTTCTCCACAGTACAAATCATCATAATACTTCATAAATAATAAGAAACACCTTCTTAGTGAAAAGGTGTTAAATAAAAAATTACAAGCAACAATCAAAACTAATGAACTGTACAGTATGTAAATACACACACACACACACACACACACACACACACAGCGGGGTCCTGTAAGAAACGCTTCTGTTTTGCATTCTTTTCTAATTTAATGCAACATTTTTCATTACAAATGATATTATCAGTAACAACCTGAGAGGAAAGTAGAAATATTTTAAAATATTTACATGAGTTTCAGAGGTTTTAGTATCCGGTTCTTCCCCTTTTTTGCTTTAATGACCGCATCCACTCGAGCTGCATGGACTCCATACCTTATGATCCATTTCAGATCAAATCCATCTATGTGTCGTCTGATCAGACGCTTCAATTGAAGAGATTAGACATGAGGAAAATCTGACCTTCTGTACAAAGCAGTTATCATGCTCGATATCACCCATTTGCTCATATTTAAACAGGGAGCTAGAAATAGTGCAGCATCTTCGATATTAAATATTCAAGATAGAGGAGTTTCTTCAGCTTCAGTGAAATAAAATGTGAAAAAAGGTTCTCAGTGGGGTCTCAGACGTTTGGACCCCCACGTGGCACGCTGGTGGCAGCATCATGGTGTGAGGAGTTCTGCTGGAAAAGTAACTGGTGCACTTCAGAAAGTAGGAAGGAGGATTTTCCAGAAATACTGAAGCAACTTCTCAAAGACATCAGGCAGAAAGTTAAGACTTGAGTCTTCTAGCAGGACCATGATCCTAATCAAACCTCCAATGCTGGAACAAAATAAGCAACATTAAGGAAGTATGGGCGTGTTCATCACAAAGCCCTGAGCTGAATCCTGTAGAACATCAGTGGACAAACCTGACGGAGTTACAGCAGTTCTGTCAGGAGGAAGGAGAGAACGTTCAGTGATAGGGTTTAATCTGAAACTCTTTGTGTTTTAGGTACAGCATAAAGGATCCTACCAGTCCGGTGAACATTAACAGTGAGACAGGACAGCTCACTCTGAAGAACACTCTGGACCGAGAAGCCCAGAATGAGCACAAGTTCTTCGTTACAGCAGAGGAAGAATCTCCCAACAGTGCGTCATCCATTTAGTAACTACTATATATATATATATATATATATATATATATATATATATATATATATATATATATATATATATATATATATATATATATATGTACATATACATATAGTATGTGTGTGTGTGTGTGTGTGTGTGTGCTCGGGTTAGGGTTAGCAGTCATTCTTTAGAATAAATAGAGCTAATCATGTTTGTGTTATATAAACAGACAGCGTGGTTCTCCGTCTCTGTCTCTTTATCTAAATATTTCCAATTCACAAATGTAACATTAAAAAAATCCTTTTGTTTGTTTCTCCAGAACTGAACTCTTATACGACGGTGAAATTAATCGTCCTGGACGTGAACGACAACATACCAGAACTGGCCAACGGGACCAACGTGTACATCTGTGAGAACGATCAGAGCGGAACGGTGAGGACTGAAATCATTTCCATGTAGATTTGAAATAACTATAACTTACTTCTGACTCCTTCATTTATCTTCTCCTGTGTTTACGGAAGGCGACCCTCAGGGATCAGTACTCAGCACAGTGTATATTCTTCAGTGTACTTCAACACTAATATATAAGACGAAATGAGCAGGTTTTAACAGAATTTATAATACTTCATGTAATATATAATATGATATTTCATGAACTATATGTATATTAAATATACTCTGCTCGGAACAATACTATACTAATAAACTAACATACTCCGTGTGTATAATATCATTCTAGTGTAGTTCTAATATCAAGTGTATGTTCAATTTGATCCTTGTCTGTCTTCTGTGATGGTGAGGCACATGAGAAGCTTAAAAGTGCGACATAAATTAGAATTTAAAGTTTATTATTTTTTCTAGAAGAATGCAGACACTCGTTAAGTGCTGGAACACTTGCCTTGAAATAAAAAATGGAGATTCTGTGGAAAAATTCTACATTTTTGTGACTCTTATTTGTAATAAACAATGAAAAGGTTTCCTTTTGTTTTGTTTTAATATTTTAATTTTATTTATTTAGTTTGTTTGTTTGTTTGTTTTTTTGTTTATTATGCTTATGTAAGTTTATCTGGCACCTTTCTAACATCCAAGGTTGCTTTAATAATAATAATAATTAGTAGTAGTAGTAGTAGTAGTAGTATAATAATAATAATAATAATAATAATAATAATAATAATAATAATAATTGGCTCCTCCCTGCAGGTTATCGGTGTTATTGGTGCCACTGACAAGGATGAGAATCCTGGGAAATTTCGTTTCAGTCTCAGAGGAAAGAGTTCAAACTTCTCCCTTTATGACAATCTGAGTGAGTCTCGTTTATTTATCTTAAATGAACTTAAAGTACTGAAGAAAATGTTCAATTTCACCAAATTTTGTTTCAAAATGATTTTGTAGCAGTTCTACATTATGGAGAAATGGATAAATAAGTGATTCAATAAAAACATCAATAAATACATTTCTAATACAGTACTAATTTTTAAAAATAAAATGGTGTTGTGATCATTACCTTTTGTGTGTGTGTGTGTGTGTGTGTGTGTGTGTGTGTGTGTGTGTGTTTGTGTGTGTGACAGATAATACAGCCAGCATCATTCTGACTCACGGCGGTTTCAGCACTGAGAGATCTGTGGAGAATGTTCTGGAAATCAAGATTACAGACGGAGGATATCCGGAACTGCACAGCATCACACATCTTCTCCTGCAGGTGTGTAAGTGTGGGAGAGAGAGACGACAGGAGTACTGCCAGGCCTACAGCCAGTCCAGAGTCAGTGTGAGCGCTCTCATCGCCATCCTGCTCTGCATCATCACCATCCTTGGTAATAATCATCATCATCATCATCATCGTTTCAGTGTAGCCTAGTGTGTGTGTGTGTGTGTGTGTGTGTGTGTGTATGTGTGTGTGTGTGTGTGTGTGTGTGTATGTGTGTGTGTGTGTGTATATATATATATATATATATATATATATATATATATATATGTATGTATGCACACACACACACACACACACACACACACACACACACACACAGTGGTGCGTGAAAGTTTCTGAACCCTTTAGAATTTTCTATATCAAGAGAACCCGATTAAACAAATGAGATATAAATATTATACTCGGGCATTTATTTATTGAGGGGAATGATCCAGTATTACAGATCTGTGAGGGGTAAAAGTATGTGCACCTCTGCTTTCAGTATGTGGTGTGACCCCTTGTGCAGTAATGACTGTAATAACTGCAGATAAACGTTTGGGGTAAGTGTTGATGAGTCCTGCACATCGGCTCGGAGGAGTTTTATCCCGTTCCTCAGTACAGAACAGCTTCAACTCTGGGATGTTGGTGGGTTTCCTCACATGAACTGCTCGCTTCAGGTTCTTCCACAACATTTCTACTGGGTTAAGGTCAGGACTTTGACTTGGACATTCCAGAACATGAACTTTATTCTTCTTTAAGCGTTCTCTGGTAGAACGACTCGTGTGTTTAGGATCGTTGTCTTGCTGCATGACCCACTTTCTCTTCAGATTCAGTTCATGGACAGATGTTCTGACATCTTTCTTTAGAGTTCGCTGGTATCATTCACAATTCATTGTTCCATCAGTGATGGCGAGTCGTCCTGGTCCGGATGCAGCAAAACCGGTCCAAACCCTGACACTACCACCACCATGTTTCACAGATGGGAGAAGGTTCTTCTGCTGGAGTGCAGTGTTTTCATTTCTCCAAACATAACGCTTCTCATTTAAACCAAAAAGTTCTATTTTGGTCTCCTCCGTCCACAAAACATTTTCCATTAGCCTTCTGGCTCGTCCACGTGATCTTTATTAAACTGCAGATGTGCAGCAGTGTTCTTTTTGGAGAGCAGAGACTTTCTCCTTGCAGTCCTGCCACGCACACCGTTGTTGTTCAGTGTCTCCTGATGGTGGACTCATGAACATTAACATTAGACAACGTGAGAGAGGACTTTAGATGGTTAGAAGTTACCCTGGGTTCCTCTGTGACCTCGTGGACTATTACACGTCTTGCTCTTGGAGAGATCTTTGTTGGTCTCCACTCCTGGGGAGGGGAACGATGGTGTTGAATTTCCTCCATTTCTACACAATCTGTCTGACTGTGGATGGGTGGAGTCCAAACTCTAGAGATGGTTTTGTGATCTTTTCCAGCATGATGAGCTTCAACAACTCTTTTTCTGAAGTCCTCAGAAATCTCCTTTGTTCGTGCCGTGATACACTTCCACAAACACGTGTAGTGAAGATCAGACTCTGATAGATCCCTGTTCTTTAAATAAAACAGGACGTCACTCACTCACACCTGATCATCATCCCACTGACTGAAAACACCTGACTCTAATCTCTCCTTCACATTAACTGCTAATCCTAGAGGTGCACATACTTTTACCCCTCACAGATCTGTAATACTGGATCATTTCCCTCAATAAATAAATGACCGAGTATAATATTTTTATCTCATTTGCTTAATTGGGTTCTTTATCTACTTTTAGGACTCGTGTGAACATCTGATGATGTTTTAGGTCACATTCCTGCAGATATATTTAAAAAGGGTTCACAAACTTTCAAGCACCGCTGTACACACTCCTGGAGTATTTACCTATAATACACTGTAGTAATGGTGTATAATACAGCCATCACTTCATATAGGCCTACATATGAATATGTATAAGAGGAGGGCGGGGCCAGGGTCTGTGTGGCCTGTACAGCACGGCTGATATTATGGAAGAGTTCGCACACGATGCTCGTAGGAGGAAACGGATATTTACAGATCAGTATGATTCTCTTCTTCTTTTCTGTGTGTTAGTGATCGTGATTCTCTTCGTGCTGCGTAAACACTACCAGAAGAAGTCAGTCATCGCTCTGGGAAAAGCGTCTGGGGAGATTCACGAGCAGCTCATGGCGTATGATGAAGAAGGTGGAGGAGAAATGGACACGAACATATACGACGTCTCCATCCTGACCTCGGCTCGTTCGGACGCCCGGCTCGGTCCCGATCCACGTCCTCCGGCCATGTACGCCATCGTGAAGAAGCCTTCAGCCTGTAAAGGGGACATGGCGGTGATGATCGAGGTGAAAAAGGACGAGGCCGATCACGACCGGGACGGAACTCCCTACGACACGCTGCACATTTACGGCTATGAGGGGTCCGAGTCCCTGGCTGGCTCGCTGAGTTCACTCCAATCGTCTTCTTCCTGCGGATCTGACCTCGATTACGACATTCTGAACGACTGGGGACCCCGATTCAGGACACTGGCTCAAATTTACGGCTCTGACGTGAACACTTCGTACTGATCCCGGATCCTGGAAACCAAAACCCACCGGAAAAGATCAGTGAAGACGCATGGTTTCTTTCAGGATAAATTCCATTTAGATGGAGGATCTGAGTCTCGTTTTACAGCCAAAACCGCAGCCACTGCTCCATTACTGATTATTATTATTATTATTATTATTATTATTATTATTATTATTATTATTATTCCTTTTGTATTTTGTGATTCCCATCTTTATAACAGCACAATTGGTGCATTTTACTTGATTACTATTTTAATATTTTGATTCAGGAAATGAGTATTTGCAGTTTTACAGCTCCTGATTGGACACTGATCCGACAGTCCAGCACCAAAACCCTTAATAATAATAATAATAAACTCTGATCTTTATAAACTAACACTTCTTACTCTCACTACTTTTAGGATAAGAGTTCTTCCATCTTATTATTTTTCTCCGTTAGCATCTCGCTGATTTATTATAGCGACAGGAGCGGGTTTATCTCTATCCGGGTTTATACAGTACGCCTCATCATGCAGGGTTCTAGAGCAGTTCCAGTTATCTTTCACAATTTCGACCGTCCATGTTGTTTAGGATATTATATTAGCTAATAAATCATGCGTTCGGGTCACATCAACTCTTCAATCACATTCATATTAACGCAAAGCAGTTCATGGGACGAACAAACGCAGCTTGTCATGTTACTGAGAAAGCGCAAAGAACTCAAGAACTCCTCTGTGTTGAAAATGTCCGAAAATATAGACGCAATAAACTTCTGACCAATCAGAATCCAGAATTCAGTTTAACATCAAAGCTTAAAAATCTGTCACACCAGGAGAGGAGTAATGTTCGGAGTAAACGCAGTGTTATTTAATGTTATTACATTTTACATAAATGTAACACACCCGCGCACACACACACACACACACACACACACACACACACAGAGTGGCTGTATGTTCTGTAACCGTAATATTAGCTGCAGGAAATGGCTGTGGAGAGAAACACAGGAAACGGTGTAACGAGCCGCTGACAGAATTACAGAGCAATCGGAGTTTATTTGACAGAAATCATCAACACGGAGACTGGTGTATGTGTGTGTGTGTGTGTGTGTGTGTGTGTGTGTGTGTCTGTGTGTGTGTGTAACTCAAATCTCAAAGGTCCAATACAGTACAGCAATGAGGAAATGTACAGCAGCTCACACACACACACACACACACACACACACACACACACACACACAAGTGAGAATAAAGCCAATGACTTTAACCTTCCAGCTGGAGTGTTGAGTTTTATATCACGTTAATAGAGACGGATTCCATTTTAAAAATATTACAGGACTTAACCCGAGTGTGGAGTGTAAATCTATACACACACACACACACACACACACACACACACACACATGGCTCCTGAGAGTTTAGGGAATTAAAATGAAGTCAAATTTGTTTTAAATGGAATTTTAACTTCAGTTCTCTCTAAAGATTTCAGCTGAGTAAAACGCGACTGAGAAAGAAACGGAAAAAACTATTTTTTAAAATGTCACATTATTAATAGTAGGAATAGTAATATGAAACTATACATTCTTTTTTTTATTTACTTTAAATTCCTTTTTAAATTTACTTTAAGTAAATCTAAAGTAAGTAGATGAAACAGAATGGTTTACACAGTTTACAGCCTGCAGTTCGGCGTCTCTGGTGTTTTTAATGTCAGGAGCAGTTCTCCTTGCTGGACAGAAGTAAACATTTTATTTGTCGCATTTAACTTTTTTAAATATATATATATATCATTCCATTTTTATTAATGTTTTTGCTTAGCTCTTATTTCTAACTGATCAACACAGTTATTTGTCTGCTTTAAATAATAATTCATGTCGACTCGCTAAAAATAAAAAGTGACACAGGGACAGAGTCACTGAAGAGACATGGTGAAGTTTATTTTATAATTATTATTACACGTCATTATTCAACATCGTCCGAGTTTAACTCTTAAACTGACTCTCTGACTCGGACTCGGACTCGGACTCTGAGATACTAAACGCCGTTAAAGTATTAAAGTGTAGAAATCATTTTGTTTAGTCGTCGTTATTCTCTTCACCTTCACCTCGTCTTCTTCATCAACACAATAAACGGATGCCTTCTCCTTGGCAAACCCCGCCCAATAAATCAGCCACTTCCTGTCAAGAAAACTCACTTCCTGTTCTCTTATCTGTTAAGTAAAACAGCACATGGGAGCGTTTTCCTGTTTTTCATTCCAGGTGGAAAAAAAACTCCCAGGAAATTGTTGTTAAAGAAGAACAAACTGCAGAGTATTTACACTTCGCACGGCTCCGATCGTCGCTCTGCTTCAGTTTTATTTTCATTCCATATTTTTATGTGATTTTTGGTCAATTTTCTGCATGAAGTCACGGTTTGAGTAAAACATTTCTTTTAAGATTGAAGAGTGTTTCTTGAATTCGTTCTGTTTTTATATGTTTCGTGTGATGATGTCATCATGCACGGAGACTCACTTACACACGCTTTAATTCCTCTTATTTTCTTTTCTTTCTTTTATTTCTTTCCTTTTTCTGAAATTATCGTAGCCTGAAAACATTCCGAGAAACTGGAAGAAAAAATGAATACAGAAAGGTGTTTTACCTCTTTTATTTTCCTCTTTTTTACGGGTGAATTTACATTCTGAGTGTTTTGTTGGATCCTGTGTGTGTGTGTGTGTGTGTGTGTGTGTGTGTGTGTGTGTGTGTTCTACAGATGTGATTTTTTTTGTTGTATTTTTATTCATTAATAAACTTTACACACGTTAATGATGTTCTGCGTGTTCGTCTCGTAACTGCACTCGGATCATTTACAGCACTTACCGGTTCTCTGGTTTGAGAGTTTTTGGTTCTCTGGTTTGTCCCTCTTTAAGGGGAACCTTTATATGTTCTATGTAGAACCCTACAACAGAGAGTTTCCCTGTCTGAAATGAATCCAAGTCGAACCGTTTTAGGAGGAAAAGAACTCTTTATTATCTACTGAACCCTTAAAGAACCCTTAAAGAACCCATTTCTGAGTACCGAGTAGCATGAAGTCAGATTTCGGAGTTTGTACCGCACACCTACCCGGACCACACACACACTCTTAATAAAAAGAGTTCTTTTGATAGTTAACATTTCTTATCCTCTTAAAAAGGCTCTACTCAGAACCCTTTCTGATGGGACGATGACTCTTCTAGGGTTCCATGTTGAACTTTTACGGGTTCCCCTGAGTGACTCCGTTACTCTGAGAGAACATCATGGCACTCGATACTCAGTTCTGAACCTGTGAGTATCGTCTCTCTGAAGAACCCTTACAAGCTCTATGTAGAGCCTTAAACAGACTGTTTCCTTATCAAACACGGTTCCAAACAGAACTCTTTTATGAGGCTAAGAACCCTTATTTATCCAGTAATTAAGAAGAAGAAGATAATGAGGCGTTATTTGGAGTTTGTTCCACACACTTACCTGGTTAATGCACACACTCTTAGAACGCAGGGTTCTTTAAGGGTTCATTTGATAATTAAAGGTCTTTAACTTCCAAAAAATAAAAAAAAAATGTAAAAAAAAAGGTTCTACTTGGAACACTGATAGGAAAGCAGTTTGTTGGAGAAACTTTAAAGGTTCCCCCAGTGGCCCCTGGGTTCTAGAGTGCAGTAATTCTTTACTGTGTGGAACTTCAGTACGTGTTCTAGTATACACATAGCCATGTGTTCTGTTTGTACTCATTATTCACACAAAGACAATGGAACGGTGACCTGAGCTGGAATTCCCAACCGGAAACGCGGGCGAGATTCCAACTGAACCTGGAGGCAGTGTTTAAAACAAAACACACAAAAACCATGTGGAGCGAAAGACAAAGAAAAGCTTCAGAGCTTTAAAAACAGAAACATTACGTATTAGACCTGCTGAAAGCTAGAGCTACACAAAGGTTTATTAAACCTCCTCAAACGTCTTCCTTCATTATAACAACAACAAGCAGGAATACAGAACAATGTTCTTTTCCCAAGAATCGCAAAACCCACTTCATTTCAGTGTGAGTTCTCTTCACGCCGTGTTTAACACAGCGGCTGCGTGTCGAGACGCCGCGTTCAGGTTCACGACATCAACACACTGCAGGTGAAACCAACACTTTCACATCCTGCAGGTGTTACAGCAGAACATCTGATCGTCCTGACGTCATTACGCCTTCCGTTCTCTCCATAAAGTTTTAATCTTTTAAAATATATATTTATTAATCAGCTCGGGACGACAAACACAAACGTGCAGGTCCATTAAACGTCGAGTTCACACTTTATACACACTTTTAACAAATCCTTTCTAGAAGCTGCGAATGAAAAACCAACATCATCAACAACACACACACACACACACACTCACACACACAGTAACTACACACAGTAACTACACACATTTCACACTTTCCTCTGGAGCGTCCTCAAGGTCTTAAAGTCTGTTCTCTTTTACACAATATTTATATTTATAACATCAAAAGAAATTAAGTAAATTACACACGGAAACGCAGATAACGCCGCTAACGATTCAACCTTTTCCTGAGTAAACTCACACACACACTGATCTGATCAAACACACACTTTAATCTTCACACTGATCACGCAGAAAAATCCCCAAAACACACACACACACACACACACACACAATCATCTTTTTATTTTGTTAGTTTAGCTGCTAATCTACTGTATAAAGAAATCTGCAGTTATACATAGAGAGTTAATAAGAGAGAGAGAGAGAGAGAGAGAGAGATTTTTTTAACATAAATTTTCAGGAGCTGAATTTCAGATGGTTGAATTCAGAACCAATAAATTCAAACTTCAAAGATTCACATCAAACATTTTCAACATCATCACATTTACACTTTTTTTCTCTCTTATTTTTCAAGCTTTACATATTCAGGTTCATGTTCTGCCGATTGAGTTCACTCCAGAGATTTAAAACTCATCAACGCTCACCTTAGAACATTTAAAATTTAATAAAAATAATCAATTGAAATAAATGATCATTATACAGTAGCGGCTGTGTGGGTGCAGTACATAGACATGACCACAGGGGGGCAGTAATGAAATGAGCTGTAATAACACAACTCTGTACCAAAACACTGTTAATGTCAGTGAGTGACAGTGTTTAAGTTTTTACTGTCTTAATAAATATACTGCACTTCTTATTTAATCTGATAAATTGAAATTACATTCATAATGTAAAATTTGTATCTGGAATTTATATATTTCTGTAAAGCTGCTTTGGGATAGATAGATAGATAGATAGATAGATAGATATTTTTTTTTAATTCAACATTTTAAATCTTATTTTAATAACATTGCTTCTTATAACATCTACCAGAAATATTTATACCACATTGCAGTTAAAATCTAAAATCTGATTGAAAGTTCCTACTTAAATAAATAAATACTTTTTTTTTTTTTTTTTAAAAAGTGAAATGCATGAATAGAAAGATAAATATACAAACATGTAATGACAAGAACACAATAATAAATTGTTTTCAATTAAAACCTTATTTGTACAATGAGCATCTTAGAAAGCCATAAATATCACCTATAAAACATTTCATTTAAGACTAAGTGCCTCTGTTGAAAGGTTCAGGTTACTGATTCATTTTCAGTACAACATCAGACCTCGCCCAAACCCGTACAGACGTCCTGCAGTCTGTGCAGTAAGCGGATTCAGTTCTGACTCTGGCCTTCAGAAGGGGTTTTAGCATCAGTTCTGGGTTCAGTGTTCCACCGCCTGGCCTGGTCTATTACAAAATTAAGCTCGCAGATCTTTTCTTTCTGTGCAACTGAGTATTTAGGACCAAAATTGAACAGGTTCTCCGTCAGTATTTATCTCAACCTCCCCGTCCGTGTCTGGGGCCATGGCCTCATGCACCTTCCACTGTAGATCAGCTTCTCTATAGGGGGCTGGTACAGGGACCTCCAGCAGCCCCATGGGGAAGAACCTACAAGTCTGGCCACCTCGACTCCTTCACGCCAGCCAGAGTTTCACACTGACCGCATACAAGGCCTTTTTGTAGGTGTTTTCAAAGTCCGTCAGCTGTAGTGTGCTAAAAGAGAGAACTTTTCCCGTCTTCATCCTGCTGTTCAACTGCTGTAGAAATGGAGAGGGGGCAGAAGCATCGCCAGTTTCCTCCAGATCCCTGATCTAGAGCCTCCCTAAACTTTGGAGGAAGTGCTAGGATCACCTGTCTCAGCAGACGACGGGACTGGATTCCTGTCTCCTGGTTCAGTACAGTGGGAGACTTCCAGGCTTCGCCAGCCCACGTTCCTACTCTCAGCTTCTCCATAAAAAGGAGTAAGAGGAGGAAAAGTGAGCAGTTGAGGACAGATGTACAAAAATGAAAGAGACCCATGTCATGTGACTTAGCCTTTTTGTATTTTGCTTTTAAAGATCTTTTTGTCTTCTTCTTCTTCCTGTAGCTTTGTTGTCATTTTTCACATGCGATATCTCTTTTGTTGACTCAATTCCTCCAAGGTAGCAACTTTTTGTAGCTTTGACACTGATATTAAAAATGCATCTGTATCTGGAAAAAAGTCGAAGACATTGTTGATCTTCTCTAATGAGTACATTAAAGGAGCATCAGTACTCTTTATCTTCACAGCAGCAACGCGCGCTATTCCCTGCCTCCACAGCTCCATGCTCCTAACCCACATCACACACACAACATTTCCATCATTCTCCATAACCACATCAGCGATAACCCATAATTCGGTTCAGTTCAGTGTTGTGTGCAGCGTGTTTAACAGTGGACTTGGTCCCAGAGCAGCGGTACAGAAATATATACACTCAGGATATAGATGTTAAATGTATGAATTTATCTCTAATGAGCAGCCAGAGGAGACGTGGTGAGGAAAAACTCCCCGAGACGATATGAGGAAGAAACCTCGAGGAACCGGACTCAGAAGGAACCCGTCCTCATCTGGGTGACACCGGATAGTGCGATTGTAAATAAATACACCCCTTCTGTAAATGTGCTAATGCTACATGCTGAAATAGTGCAGTTGTGTAAGCAGGAAATTCATTACAGTTTCTACAGGAAGTCTGTTGTGTTGAACTTCTCCACTGGTCACTGATGGAGACTCCAGTGCAGAACTGTTTGTGGTAATTGTAGTGCTAAAGCTGTCACAGCATAACTGTTCATATGAACTGAGGTCCAGAGCATCTTTATGGTGTTTAAGTGGAACCATCCTCAGTAATCTCAGTGATCTTTAGTCTGCACCATGTGGGACATCCTCAGCAGCAGCATGTGACTTCCAACTGATGAGAACTCCAACCAGAAGTAGGACATCAGGATGGATCAGGCAGGACCGGAGAGCAGAAGGGGTCAGGATCACGGGCATCTCAGGAGTATCATGTGTAGCTCAACAGAGAGAGACTACTCTCAGGCTACGTCCACATTAATCCGGATCCATTTTAAAGATTTATGTCACTTTGTACAACCTTCTGATTGCATTTTTTCACGGGAGATGGAGTGTTCACTCACAATTTCTATACGGTGGTGGAAAACAAGGACAAGTGTGTTTCAGAGCAGTGATTCTGAGCGAGACCTGGACGCACCAGTGCATGGTAGAACTATTCTGTACGTTATCATGCCGGAGGAATTAAGTGAGAACTTTAGGATGTCTAGGGATTATATCATCAGAGTGAACTTTTACGACCTCATATTCAAGGCCAGACAACAAGACTGAGACCACCGGTGGATGTTCTTACAAAGGCTGCATGTACTCTATACTACTAGAGCGACGAAGGTAGACTCCGGATGAGAGAAGTGTTCAGGGCTATCACAATTCACCAAATGGGTCCAAAGTATGTTTCACTGCCGTTCACACAAGCAGAAGTACAGAGCCTTGCCATGGGGCTATAGACCGTATGCATATCGAAATAAAACGGCCTGCAGTAAACTCATTAATAGACAAGGTCAATTCTCCAGGTTATCTCTGATTACAAGGATACAGTCATGGACGTTGTCATTAAATGGCCTGGCAGAGTTCAAGATGCACACATATTTGCAAATTCAAAAATCAGTGGCTACCTGAGAGACAGAAAGATTCCCTTTGTGTCAAAGGGAGAAGATCCTGTTATTGTCTTTCTGCTGGTAGACCCAGTGTACCCCGGGTCTACCCCCGGGTCTACCCCCGGGTCTACCCCCGGGTCTACCCCCGGGTCTACCCCCGGGTCTACCCCGGGTCTACCCCGGGTCTACCCCTGGTCTACCCCGGGTCTACCCCTGGTCTACCCCTGGTCTACCCCTGGGTCTTTTTCTTATGTTATGAAAGAGTGTGTGAGTGGAGGAGCGTCTCCTGAGGAACAGTACTTTAGGTTGTCACTGTGCAAGTCCAGAATGGTTGCATAACTTTTGTGACGCTACAGAGAAATCAGAGAAATCATTCCAGAGAAAAATGTTGCTGTAGCTGTTCAATACAACAGAGACGTCCAGCCATGTACGCAGCACAATAACATCCGAACAGAATGCGACGAATCTGAGAGGACACGAGTGAGAAATGTGCTCAAGTTTCTTGACCTGTGAATGATGCTCTTAATGTCCTCATAAACATTTCAAATTAGTTAAACATTTGAAGCGTTTGCCTCTTCAGCTTGAGATCCTCCTGAGCAATCACATTTAATTTCCCATCATTTGATAGTTTTCGTTTCAGCTTTTCATGGGTGTAGGTCAGCGTTGCGTTCAGCCTGTCACGTCTGTTCTGGATCACAGTGGACATCCCCTCTGTGTGCGAGGCTGGACTTGAAGTGCTAGCAGCAGCATGGGATTGGAGCAGAACTATAGAGTGAAGGGGAAGGACTATCTCTACTGACCCACTGTGGAACGTTGTTGTTGTTGTTGTTGTTGTTGTTGTTGTGAATATCGATGGTTTCAATGCCAGAATCCATGGTGGTGATGGACGGAGATCCATCCAAATCTGCGTTCGGAGTACAGCAACACTACTTTACCGTGCCCGCTTCACTTTCCGGAGTCCACAGCGTGTCTGTACTTAAGCCTAATAGCCTTCAATTTTGTTGATGACATTACTTTTGTGAGATCCTCACTGTGGGGGTAAGCCGCATCAGCGGAAGGATAGTGCTCCTGGAATCGGTCCAATATTTCACCAAATTTGTTTTGGCACGATTCCCAGTCTACATTTTCACCTGCCTTTGGAAGTTTATAGTCTTGGGTTACCTACAGCAACAACTCCAGCTCTTCATCAGTCCAGACGCCCTGCTGTCGCATCGATTCAAAGAAACAGAAAGTAAATACATTTTTTAACAAATAGTTTAATTTATTGTTTATTTTCCATAATTTAAATTCTTCCTAAAGCTTATAATATTTTGGTTTTTGTCATTAACCATCAGGCTCCTTAATGCAAATGAAGGCCATCACTGTGTTTACTTGGAAAGGGGGCAGAGCTTATATATCTAGCACGACTTCCTTTCCAGAAGAACAAAACAGAATAACAAGATCAAATTGCATTAAAATCCCCTTAGGGAAAAGAGAGAGAGAGAGTGACAGAGAGAGAGAGAGAGAGGGAGAGAGAGTGACAGAGAGAGAGAGAGAGGGAGAGAGAAGGGTGGAGCTCTTTTTCCCTCCTCAGTCTCTCAGGATGAATAAACCCTCGCAGTTCCTCTCTCAGGGTGAACAGATGAACAGAATGCAGAGAGAGAGAAAGATGGAGGATTAGTCTTAGGAGGAAGTGAAGTGAATTGAAAGCTTGCGTCTCCTCTGGGATACAAGCTGGAGTTTTTCTTACCAGCATGATGTGGTGACTGTGCGTGCACACACACACACACACACACACAGAGAGAGAGAGAGAGAGAGAGAGAGAGAGAGAGAGAGAGAACTAGGAAGTGCACTACAGCACCTGCTCTCTCGCTCTTCATCATCCAGCAGAAAATCTAAAAGTAATACATTTAGAGTGAGTCGTAACCTTGAGTAATAAATGAGTAATAAATTATCAGGACAATTCATTTTTAAAGTGTAATGAAGTTCATTTGTGCTGCAGACTTCACATTTCTGTTCCTCAGAGATGGAGGAAAATCAGGAAGCTGATGAAACTCACCTGTTCTGGTAAGAGTCACTTTTATTCCCTTACTTTCGTTATGTTAATGATCGAACGAGTTTAAAGGTAAACAGTTCACGTTTGTGTCTGTATATTTAGATATTTAGATTTTATTCACATGCTTTAAATGTCACATGATGCTAACTTGTGGTCGTGAAATCATGTTGTGCGTCTTTTATTATTTTTATTTGTGTTATTTTGAATCCTCGACTTGATGAAAATTGGCTGAATTTTGCTTTATTTCTGCTCTCGGTTAAATAAAACTTGCTCGCGAGAGTCTCTGTGTTGCACTCGTATTGTCAACGTTTTTATCTTTCTTATCCAAACCCAGAGACTGAACTCCACTTAAATAAATCATGCACAGTTTCTTTAGACAAGAAAACAAATAACGCACCAAGAACTTCTGTAGAACATGATTGTTTAGAAAAACAAAGGGGTTAAGCTGTGGCCTTGGCAGACGCTTATTAATTCACTGAGAAAACATGTTTGGAAAACGGACTTCCGGGTCAGAATGTTTGTGTGTGATTGGACACGCCTCTTGTCAGTCATTTTATAGACACCATACAATACAGGCCACTGTAGATTCTGGTAGGCGGAGCTTTGTAAACATGGGCGGGATTCATTCAAATGTTAAATCCACTTAACCATTAGACCTAATTGTGAAAAAGTGCTACTGGCATTGCTAGTGAGTGTACCAGCTATCTTCTATTCAGTGTGAAAAGTAGCTGCTTGCATGCTAGCCTTTGTATTAGCTATTAGCAGCACAAGCTAACTGTACTAGATACCTACACTGACCAGAGACACCGATGATCTCTGCTACTTCCTTTCAATCTTTATTTTTCTTTGTAACGTCTCCGTACATGTTTAATCAGAGGTCTATAACATTACACGATAAGATTAAATCACACTTATAACTTCTATTTCCATTTTTTGTGGGAACTAACAGCAGAAAGGAATTACAGTTGTAGGATCACTCTGAGGAATCACTCCAGATGATTGTTTGGATCTGTCGCTTCTTTACAGACTCATAAGTCATTTGCAAAGAATTGAGAAAATCTGATCTGTGACGGAAATCTCGCCTCCGTGTCACGTGTGTACGTAGAAATGAACAGACACCTGTCGCTCTGTTGCTGCTCGTGTGAACTCAGGATTAAACAGGTTAGGATTATCACAATGACTAAACCTGCCTGAAAGTCATTTAATCCTCGATTTGTTAAACAGATGATAAGACAGAACACAACAGAAGACTCGATACTACAGACCTTTAAACAATTCAACTGCATTAAATACCTCCTGAGATACCCGCGATCCCGACCCGTTCTGCTGTCCGGACCGGCCCGATCCACCTGCCAGCATTCCATCAGCTGATTACTCCAACAGAACAAACTTCAGGTTAAAACTCAAATAAATTCAGAAATAACGCTGATGCTCATATTCATAAGTTCCTCTTAACACACTTGCCACTGCTTGACTCTATTAATATACATTTACAGAAGGGGTGTATTTATTTATAATCGCACTATCCGGTGTCACCCAGATGAGGACGGGTTCCTTCTGAGTCCGGTTCCTCGAGGTTTCTTCCTCATATCGTCTCGGGGAGTTTTTCCTCACCACGTCTCCTCTGGCTGCTCATTAGAGATAAATTCATACATTTAACATCTATATCCTGAATGTATATATTTCTGTACCGCTGCTCTGGGACCAAGTCCACTGTTAAACACGCTGCACACACAACACTGAACTGAATAAATACATTCATAACTAAATAAGCGCTTTATCCTGCTCAGGGTGAGTATAAAACTGGGGTTTGGGGATACACCCTGGATGGAACCATGCACACACGTTCACACCTAGGGGGTCGTTTAGCATAGCCAGTTCACCTAACAGCATGCTTTTGGAAGACAGAAGAGAACCCAGAGGAAACCCACAAGAACACAGGGAGAACAGGTTCAGAAACTCCACACAGACAATAACCTGAGCTCAGGATCGACCCGGGAACTCTGGAGCTATGAAACACATCCCTGAGTGAGACACATGAGTGAGTGAGACATGTCAGTGAGACACGACAGTGAGTGAGACACTTACCTGAGTGAGACACATGACTGAGTGAGACATGTCAGTGAGACACGTCAGTGAGTGCGTCAAGTCAGTGAGACACGTTAATGAATGAGGCATGTCAGTGAGACACGTCAGTGAGTGAGACACTTACCTGAGTGAGACACATGAGTGAGTGAGACATGTCCCTGACGTGTCAGAATCCGAAAAATTCTCACAATCACATTGGACTTTCCTGCATACAGTTGACTCGGACACCTCTCCAGCCAACAGAAGATGGGTACTGGGAGGGGTGATGGGTCCGAGGAGCTCCGCTGTTGCAGCGTACGTCTCCAGATCAGCAGTAGTGAGTTTTGTTGACTGGAGTCAAGCGTAATTCCATGTAGAGGGAATTACAGGAATCAATCTGAGAGGAAATAAGCGCATGAATAAATAATAAGATCTCCAGATCTATGATGATGTTTCAGTTTAGTTTATCACTCTTATTTCTCATAACAGCTTGTTAGAACGCTTGCTAGCGAAGCGATACGAAGCCAAAGAGCAACAGAAACATGATGTTACTGCAGTAATTTATTTCCCAGCATGCTTTTCTCAAAACAACCAGAAATAAAACCAGTCCGTTCAACAGTTCCATCTCACTGAATATTAATAAAGACAGTGATGTGGTGCAGCAGGACGCGCCGCCGTCTCACAGAGTCCCGGTCCCATCCGGAGTCGGGTTTCTGTGTGGAGTTCTTGTTCATGTTCTCCCCGTGTCTGTGTGGGTTTCCTCCGGATTCTCCGGTTTCCTCCCGCCTCCTAAAAACATGGCAGTAAGGGAATTGGCTAAGATAAATTTCCCCCTTAGTGTGTGTGTGTGTGTGTGTGTGTGTGTGTGATCTCTGTAATCAGATCTTTTGGACTAAAGGACACGACGTCCCTCAGGCCAGGTTTCTGACCTTTCAGTGATCTGAAGTAAATCACATGTTGCTGAAATAAACGCTGATCTTTGAACCTCAACAATCGCTTTAAATTCTTGATGATCTATTTGGAGATTCTACTTCTTTTTTTTTTTTTTACTAAAAGTGTTTTTTTTTCAGCATAAGATATTTATTTGTTGTGTTGCAATTTCTTTTTCTTAAAATCGGTAGGATTTTGGGCATTTCACCTTCTACATGCACAATGTACTTAAAAGATTCAGGGAATCCGGTCAAATCTCGGGGTGTAAAGGGCGACGCCGAAAACCACTTCTGAATGCGCGTGATCTCCGATCTCTCAGACGTCACGGCCTTAAAACCTGTCATGAGTCTGTAATGAGATCCTGACATGGGCTCGGG
>NC_071281.1:19112849-19155349 GCF_023375685.1 Ictalurus furcatus
ACACACACACTTCACACACACACACACACTTCACACACACTTCACACACACACACACACTTCACCCACACACACACACATTTCACACACACTTCACACACACACACACACACTTCACACACACACATTTCACACACACTTCACACACACACACCATACACACTTCACACACACACACTTCACACACACTTCACACACACACACACACTTCACACACACACACACACACTTCACACACACACATTTCACACACACACACACCATACACACTTCACACACACACACTTCACACACACTTCACATACACTTTAACACACACTAAACACACACTTCACACACACTTCACACACACTTCACACACACTTTACACACACTTAACACACACTTTACACACACTTCACACACACTTCACACACACACACACACTTCACACACACACACACACACTTCACACACACACATTTCACACACACACACACCATACACACTTCACACACACACACTTCACACACACTTCACATACACTTTAACACACACTAAACACACACTTCACACACACTTCACACACACTTCACACACACTTTACACACACTTAACACACACTTTACACACACTTCACACACACTTCACACACACTTTACACACACTTCACACACACTTCACACACACTTTATCACACACTTGTGTGTGCAGGTTTTTATTACCTGAGGTTTTATAACACTCGGTGTTTGTTCTCACAGCTGCAGACGGATTTTCGTTCGGAGGATCGACAGGTGAGTTGAGGTCAGACTGCGTGGATGAATTTCCTCCTGCGTTTGACTTTGACTCGTACACGGAGACGATCCCCATCCCACAGATCAGCGCCGGTTATCCTGACCCACCGCCTCGGTGAGTGACCTTTGACCTTTGCTCTGTGCTTTCCTGTGTGTTTGTGTTGGTGCGTTTCTCACATTCCTGCGTGGAGGAACTTTCCGTGGGTTTTCCCAAATCTTCAGTACAGAGGAGTTTACGCTTCTTTCTTATTAACTTCGAGAGAGAAAAAAGAGAGCCTGTGACTTGATTGCAAAAGTTTGTGCACCCTATGAGTATCTTATTCTGTCACACTGGTAAATGGTTGGTTATTCGTTTTTTGTCCCGCCCCTGATGTATTTAATGTCAGAAGTGAGAACAAAGAAGAATTTTGGTTTTTAAATCAAGACTAAAGAAATATGTTATATAGGTTTTAAAATATATCTTGTGATGCACCTGGACACATCAGTGATATAAACCGGGGTCATCTGGTGTTTCAGGTCTTTGAAACATCAGACACGTTACCCATGTGATCCAGCCAGGGGGAGATCAGACCCTGGCTTGTGTCCAAATAGCTTATTATCTATCGATTATCTCACTCGTCCTTCAGCCTTGCCCACATGCCAAAACCATACAGACCTCCCCAGTGACCAAGGCTGTGACAAGCCCCACTGGTACCATTAAAGCATCCTCAGTGCCACTGGTTCTGTATGGATTTCCCACACAACAATGTCTACCTAACACAACCAGAACCACACATGCATTAGCACATGACACCAACACACATCTCACCTCTATCTAAGTAGCTTGTGACCACGGATCCTTCCTTTTAATCCACAGCCATCTAGAGTCTTCTCTGCTGCCTCTGTGGTGGTTCAGATGGCCTTCTTCTTTTGCACGCATGTGATGCCCAGGAGGCTGTAGGCCTTATACAGGAACTGAGCTGCCAATCCTCTACAGTCCACTTCTGTTAGCTCACACCATGTTCTCCAACCCCATCTGCAGCACTCTTCCACCAAGTCTGCATACTTGGATCACTTCCTTTCATTGGCCTCATCCATCCTCTCCTTCTAGGGCACCGTAAGCTTCATCATGACCACCTTGCTTTGATGATTCCGAGAACAGCACTCTGTCTGATCTCACGGTGGTCTCTGTAATGTTTTCTGGGAATCAGAGCTGCTTGCCCAGGTCCACCCACATTTGCCTTCTGATCTAATGTCTGTTGCCATTTTGTCCATGCACCATGTTGATACATCCCCACCATCTGGCTTGCACACAGCTCCTCATCCCTGGCTCTCACCTGCTCTTGGACCAGTTTTTGCGTGTCCTTGCCCTGGGCTCAGTCGTAGTGGGTTGTCGTGAACCTACTAAGCCCTGCTCGGCCAGATGCCACTGTCCCCACCAAAGCTCTCTGCCATAGTCGTGATTCAGCCTGGTCCACTGCGTCCTGAGCCTTCCACTTGCTCCCAGTTCGCTCTTCGTTGCCAGCCTGGAACACTTTTGTGTCACTTGACTCCCTGTACTGCAGCACCTCTCTTGCACGGGTGACCATGAATCCCTCACTCAGGCTGCTCGTGGAGAGCCTCAGATGGTTGTTGTTCCTCTACAAAATGATGCTTCGCAGGCTTCATGTCAGGCCTAGCCACCTGTGGAGGTGATGACTGATCCTTTTCTGCAAGCTCTCCACAGTTAATAAGGAAAACTCGTAGGCCAGTAATGGGCACAAACTCCTGGGAAGGATGCCATGTTGGCAAATCCAAACCTTTCTGCTTCAGTAGAATCCACTGCTGTCAACCATACCTTCGACTCCGAGGACTTCATTTATTAACTGTGCATATGCATAGAATTGTGAATAAACCGTGTGTATGCACATATTTTATGCGTGAGGATGATAAGGAAACTACTAGTAAAATGCCAAATAAAATTTTTTTTTTTTTTTTGCTGTACTTCATGCAGCAGTATTTAACAGTATAGTATGGAACAGGCACCTAAGCTTTTTAAAGGGAAGTTTATCATATATGGCAATTTGAGGGCGTTTTGAGGGTGTGTGTGTGTGTGTGTGTGAGAGAGAGAGAGAGAGAGAGAGAGAGAGAGAGAGAGAGAGAGAGATGGTTTAGACCCTGTGGCGTTCAGCAGGAGGCAATGAACAGTATAAATTATTGAACAGGCCAATTAACTGAGCTGCCATTTAGATCAAACACACAGAGAATCCGTCGGTTCCTTCAGCAGGAAACACTGGCATTTACAACCCACACACACACACACACACACACTCATTTCTACTGCTATATTACTACAAATCATACCATTTTTTATATGGGGACCAAGCACTAAAGATGCATAGTCACCCTATAGTTTTATTGCTGTATTAGACAGGTCATGGTCCTGAAGATTCCTACCAAGTTTTATGTCAGTGCGCAAAGTTGTTGCTGAGATACATCCTCACTTCCTGTTTTCCTGTCAGATTCGTTGACCCATTACGGACAAACCATCCATCCATCTTCTATACCGCTTACTCCTTTTCAGGGTCACGGGAACCTGGAGTCTATCCCAGGGAGCATGGGGCACAAGGCGGGGTACACCCTGGACAGAGTGCCAATCCATCACAGGGCACAATCACATACACACTCACACCCATTCATACACTACGGACACTTTGGACACGCCAATCAGCCTACCATGCATGTCTTTGGACTGGGGGAGTAAACCGGAGTACCCGGAGGAAACCCCCGCAGCACGGGGAGAACATGCAAACTCCACACACACACAGGGCCACGGTGGGAATCGAACCCCCGACCCTGGAGGTGTGAGGCGAACATGCTTACGGACAAACCGTTTGAATATTCGCAATTCTTTTGATAATTGTTGTGAGACGTACTCTGAAGATGGCGTATGCCAAATTTGGCGTTGTTTGGACATAATTTGAAGCCGCCAAACAGGAAGTGACGCTGTATCTCAGCAAAGACTTCGCGCACTGTCACGAAACTTGGTAGGCATCGTCAGGACCATGACCTGCAACACAATTCATGATAGCATCACCTACTGGTCAAAAGTAACAATAACATGCCAGAAATGCTTCCATCTAAGTGACAGTTTTATTACTCCTGCTCCAAATTTTGTCTGATCTTCACCAAATTTGTCTCACATCATCTTAAGACCTGTCTAAACAACTGTTTACTGCCATTCAGTGTGCTATTATACAGACAGTTAATGACCGACAGAGTTTAATATCAAATAGCATTTTTATTGAGCAATTTCCTGTAGAAAAAAACAATACAACACAATATAAGACAGATATAATTTTGGTGAAGATACTTACACAAAGTGGGAATTAAGGTCCAGACTGATGAGGAAAAACATAAATACCTTACATGTTTTAATGAAAAACACTTTCAGGTCACAGCAGCAATAACACCCTGCTGCTCATTTATTCATCTAGACCTTTCCTGCTACAGAGAATTCCACCGCCTTCCACGGTCAAAACACACACATCAGGAGTGACACTACAAACCACTCTTCAGTCCCTTCACCTGTAATTATGTCTCTGCTTCCCTGTGATTGCTTTTACAACAACTATAGCACATCATGTGTGTCTCACCGAGTCTGCCCCCGAAATGTCATTATTCCTGTCTTCCTTCCTGTCTTTCTTTTTATTCTTTCATGTGTGCATTTGTGTGTGTGTGTGTGTGTGTGTGTGCGCATGTGTGTGTTTGTGTGTGTGTGTGTGTGTGTGCGCGTGTGTGTGTGTTTGTGTGTGTGTGTGTGTGTGTGCGCGTGTGTGTGTGGTGGTATCTTGGCTTGTTCCCAGTCACAGATGAGAGTTTCTACAACAGTGCCAGGTCAAATATACACACCCATGGTCGCAGTGTGTGTGTGAGTGTGTGTGTGTGTGTGTGTGAGAGAGAGAGAGAGAGAGAGAGAGAGAGAGAGAGAGAGTGTGTGTGTGTGTGTGGTGTGCCACAGATGGTGGAGGCGAACTCAGAGCTCAGGCCGCACATATGATCCGAAAACCTGTGGAGCGCATGAACCAGAGCTTCCGCAGAGAGAGCACACACACACACACACACACACACACACACACACACACACACACATACACACACACACACAGATACACACACACACAGCTGATGCACAGTAACACTTTTTACTTCAACACGTATTCTTGTTTTATTTTAAGGCTTAGTTACAATTCTTTAGACTTTTATTATTTTTCAAAACTTAAATCCAAAAATTCTAACAATATTTATGTGTGGAGAATTTCTGAGCTCCAGGTTCGGATGATTAAAATCACCTGCGTGTGGTTCACACCTGCGAGGTCACCAGATTTGTCTCGAGTAGAAGCGTCTGAGACGGTGTTTTACACTCGCGTCTTCAAACACACACACTCACCTTTACACCTCAAATACATCATGGACAGAAAATACAGAATTTCAAAATGTCAAATATAAACAGTAAAATGACGATATCTGAGTGAGAAGATGTGGAGTGTTGAAATAAATCTAACAGGAGTCTGGTGTGTATATTAATAATAGCTTCCTGCATGAATAGTCCTAGTTGTAATTCTCACATTAATCACTGCTTTAATTGAACAAAATGGCTTCCACACTCGTTATTCAGCAGCACATATACTGTAGAATAGCACTTGATCCAGCGCATCCTATTCTTTTACGTCTTATTATTTTATCCGCAGCTCTGACAGTTACTCGAGCGCGACGTAATGAAGCCACGAGATTGTAAATGGAGGTGATGAAATCGTAATGTGTGTGCGGGATGTAGGAGATTTCATCGCACTTTTATTTTATTCACTGTTTTGATTTGTAGAAGGAATCAAATAAAGTCAGAGTTGGTGTTAATTCGATGCGCTCTGCTGTAAAGGAAACGTGCTCACGGTGTGAAGGATAATCTGACCTAGCGCTCATCTGCTACGCTTACAGACAAACTTTACCGCCATTCATCGCTTTATCCACGACACATTCCCTCCTCCAGATAATGATGCGTCTCCTGCGAGGTCCGCCGGTTTTTTCAGGTTACTGTTGTAATTTTTCTTGGTGTTAAATTAGCCCCGCCCCCAGTCTTTACAGCTCCTCCTCTTTTCTTTAGAATGCCACTCGTGAAGCAGGTGTAGTGTAACAGAGGTGAGGTCATTTCACGCAGAGGGCACTACAGTCACACATCTGACTGTTTACAGCTTGACTTTCCTTTTATGGTCATTGTTTCCTGTCCTCATTAGCCTGCTCGTGGGTTCTTCTGTGTAAGTTCTCCTTCTGCTTGTTTTCCAGCTGCTGCTGTCTCACATCTGTTTTATTTCCTCTTATTTCCTCTCACTGGCTGATTGAATGTTAATTTATGTTAATTTATGATAATGCATTTATGTTCATTAATTAATTTGCATTATTTTCTTTCTACTCTTACAGTTATGACGAGTGTGTGGGACGGGATGCGACGCAGATATTCACCCCTACAGATGATCCTCCGCCGTACTCACACACCTCACACACATACCCCTGCACAGAGGGGGCGGAGCTTCCTGAAGGTACGTCCTGGTGGTCAGCGCATGCACATGCAGGTTCCATTCATCCAATCAGATTGCAGGACGTCTCCCCCGTGTTTGTTTTGTCTCTGGATGAGCTGCCGCCGTACGAGGCCGTGATGGAGCAGCAGAACCGAACCATTCCGCTGATCGCCAACGACGACGTGAAACACACCGCCGAGTAAACACGTCACGCCTCTAATAAAACACTGTGTGAGACTGGGTGTGTGGCTGACTGGCGCCTTTTGATGACATCATCATGTGAGCAAAGAATATCCTACAGAACAGGATTTGATGTAAACACACATGTTTAATAAAACTTTGTAAAAGATAAACAGACTTTATTTAACAGATCTAACGCTGAGAACCAAAGACATGATTAATGGCGGATTGTCCGAGTCTCAGATCTATCTCTCTCTCTCTCTCTCTCTCGCTCTCTCTCTCTCTTTAATCCAGAAGCACATTCTTTTTGGATTTCTCAATGACTGAACTCTTTTCTACCAAACACTAGCTTTATTTACTCCTGCAGCTCATTTGTAGGAAATTCACCAAATCAGAGTTGAACAGAAAACCAGATTTTCAACAGAGCAGAAATTTTTTTAGTGTTTATGCATTGGAGTTACTTTATTAATGCATTTAAATAACTACATTTTTGCTAACTGATTAGCAAACAGTCAAACTTATCACTAGTCTATTGTCATCTATTTATTTTCAAAAAAAAAAATAAATAAATATAATACTGAGTGGTTATTAAAATGTAGCAGAAATGTAGGATGTTTTCAGTTTAGATGAAACTAAAATGCGAGGAGATGAAAAACGTGTAGAAGCGCTAATCTCATCTTTTAACTTCTCAGTAAAAATGAAATTAACATCAATTTGCATTGAAAAAAAATACAAATTAAAACGATCTCTGATTTATCTGCTTTATTTGCCAACATCTTGAGAAACTATTTTTAAGCTAATTCTGTCGTGCTAGTAGAGTACTTTAGCAGATTAGCTGTTTCATGCTAACTAGGCAAAAAAATGCTATAAATTACATCATTATATGTTCTACAGCATTATAAACATTATACACATTATACACATTATAAACATTATAAACGTTATAAACATTATATAACCCCTTAGTGTAATGCTAGCTAGCTTATTGAATCGTGAGTTATTGCACGCTACGTAACTTTAGCGAACATTTTTACTCATTTTCTACAGACAGATGCTAATTACAAAATTATCCAGGGGCACAATAAATCACTATTTACAAATATTATTAAATAATACATATATTTTAATAATAAAAATCACAAGTGTGCTATAATTCATTCTGACTGTTAATGTACACAACAGGAACTTTATTTTTCCTCTATAAAAACTTTATTAAGTTTGAAAAGTTTTAATCTGATGATATTTTAAACTGAAATCATTCTAATGTTAATGTTTCAAATCAAAGAAATTTAGAGCAACTAATAATGTGTTTCTACGTGATCAATATCTTATTAAAGCTTATTAAAAGTTGTTTATGATGTCTAAATGTTATCCTACATCAGGAAATGTAATATTATTGAATGATATTTCCAGGAGCTCTGTTATTGACTGATTATCCGTGTGTCTGTAGCCGTCATTAAAGAAATTAATCATTGTAAATAGATAAATATGTTTTTGTTGTTGTTTTTCTGTGTGGTATCTTTATTGAGAGTTTTTCTGTTTGTTTATTTTTTGTGAAACGTAATTAATCCTAAATAGATATTCTTATTCAGGTTCTGAGACAGTAATAATTTATGTAACACCTCGGTCAAACTCAGTGCTGCTTCACAGACTCCAACGAGAAGCAATTAATAAATAACAAATTAATAATAATAATAATAATAATAATAATAATAATAATAATTTTAGTAGTAGTAGTAGTCTTGATTGATTGATTGATTGATTGATTGATTAATCATTTGTAAGAACAGTAAAATATTTTGTCTCTGCCTTTAAAAACTGTTTCATTTGCACCCTAACCCTAACTGTTACTGCCTCTGTGTGGCCCTCTGTTTAAACCTACACATTATTTTGTCTTTAATTTAAGAATGACCACAAATAACAGATTTATTTTTTGTGTTGAAATTTATTTTCACGATATTTATTGCTGATTTTGTGATGATGTAGATGCTGTAAATATAAATATGACGCTTCGCGTTCATGGTTGTGATTATGGCCCCCTCTGGTGGTTGTGAGCTGTTTGTGCAGGCCAGCTGACGTGCGTCATTGCGTCATATACAATCCCGGAAGTAATTTCCCAATGGAACGAATGAAAGAGTTTTGGACGCTATTTGCTATCTACAGTTTTTGTTCAGATTCGCTGTCCGAGCTCCTAAATTAACCTCCGTGATGTAAGGTTACGTTAATTAAGGATATACAGAATGTTCACACTTTATAAATCCAAATACTTTAGCTTAGAGTTAGCGTTGGAGTTCATTCTGGTGAACTACAAATCCATCAGAGCAACGCGGTTCCGTCAGGACAAATCAGACGCAGGCTTCTCATCCGGGCATTTTAGCTGTACACTCTCTCGGTAGCTCGAAACACTGACAGTTAGCTTTATAATAAAAACAAACAAAGAGAATTTATCTGTGCGATTAAAGGGGCGATGTGGCTCGTTAGTAAAGATTAGCCACATGCTAACGCTAGTAGAGAGCTAGTGCGTGAAGTTTTAGCCAGTAGCTATATCATGAAAAAAAGAAAAAAAATTAAAATGCTACAAAAAAGGCAGCACAAATTACATTTACAGTTTATATCCGGAAGAAGATACATTTCTGTCTGGAAATACCTTCGAAGTAGAGTAAATATATATATGTTTATAAATTAAACAAACGGGACGTCATGACGTCAGCCGAATGTACAAGCTTGTGGATCGGTAAAAACGTTTCCATGGTAACAGCGGCGCCTCCGATTGGTGGCGTGTCCTTGTGGAATTCTGGGTAATGTAGTGTATCTTCAAGAATTCGAAACTAAAACACGTTTTTTTTATAGAAATGAAGTTGACGTCACATTGACTCATAGCCTCTTGTAGTGAATATAATCATGGTTTAACAAAACAGTAAATTACAGAAAGTGTAGCGTTTAGTAAAGCGAATAAAAATCTTTTATTTGTGGTCATGAATCGAATGTGTGATGTTACTTCCGGAAACAGCTGTATTAGTCAGTGTAGACAGGAAGCGGAGTGGATTTCTTCTGTGCGTGGGCTTAAGACTTAACGTGAAGGTGTTTAGGGTTGGTCTGAGTGGAGAAACGTCTTAATTATTTAGTTCATGATTATAAGAAGCTTGTTATTATTCTGATTCTGATTATTTCCTCAGTGAAAGATGGACACAAGCAGGAAGAGGAAGTTCACTAACCTGCAGGAGTGATCCTTATTATTTCTCTTAATTGTTATTTGGTGGTGTTGGGTTTTGGTGAGTATCCTCCTGTGTGGTTATATTTGCACTGAGGGAAAAATAACTACCTGTTAGTCTACATTTAAAAAAAAAAAAAAAAAAACCCAACCATCTCCCCTGCTGTCATCCTGTTTACTTTCACTTCCTGGTTTTCAGATGTCTGCTGTTGCTTCACACACATGAGAGGAGAACACACACCATGACCAACATCGCTGGAGGTGAGAATGCTAAAGCGGGACGTGAGGATGTCCTGGAGCGGTACGGGGCTTTCTACAGCCGTGTGTGGGGCGAGGGCAGCGTGAAGGTGTGTGAGGACACACAGCTGATGGAGCAGGCCAGGCAGGCCGTGTTAACCCAGTGTGAAGCGGCTCAAACCTTCACACTCCTGCCATTTTACCCCACTGTGATCGACATCATCAACACCAGCATCAACACCACCAACACCAACACCAGCTCCACCAGCGTGCTCCAGCGCCTGAGCAAAGCCTTCGAGGTGCTCGAGCTGCTCTGCGTCAACTTGTTCCTCTTTCCCTGGAAAAAAGAGATTAAAACACTGAAGGTGAGAGTAATGTGTCTCACACACACACACACACACACACACACTTCCTGTTTCTGTCAGTCATGTTTTTAAAATAAATATTGAATAATCTGTGTTTTAAACACTCCACTGCACTGAATTCACTTTACAGAAGTGAAAGTAAACTCTCTGGGCTTCTCACTAACGCAAATAAATCTCTTAACAAGTGAAAATATCAAACAATATATTTATTATATAAGCCCAGATCCAATATTTCACATTATGAGGTTTTTCTGAAAATAATTGCAAAATTATTAAACCAGTTTTGAGATATTTAGTATTAATTTATAATAAATAATATGTTCAATTCTTAAAATCTCATTATGGGAAATAGATCAATGATATATTAATTATAATTGTCTAAAGATTATTTAATCTAGTTATATTAATTCTACAGAAATTATCATTTACAAGATTATACATTCAGTTATAAGTTATACTATTATGATTTAAATAATACATTTTATATTTCTTTCATGAAATAAATGCTTGAAATAAATCCAATTTAAACTAGAAGTAAAAAAAGAGACTAGACTTGAATAATTTTTAATAATATTATAATTATTTATCAGGTTGTTTTAAAATAACAAATTTAAATATTTTTACTTCAAATATTTTTTATATTTCAGAAAATATAAAGTTTTAGCGTTTTCAGAAAGGTATTTAAGAACTTTTACAAAGTTTGTAATACAAATAAACACAAAACTATTGTTGTTGTTGTTATTATTATTATTATTATTATTATTGTTATTGTTATTGTTATTGTAGTTGTTGTTGTTAATATATTGTGTTAAAAGTGTATCACAATATTAATATTAGATCATATCAGCCAGCCCCATGTGTACACAAATAAAATATCACATTAAAATATTTAATATTTTTATAAATATATAATTTACACTCAGTGCTCACTTTATTAGGAACACTACACTAATACTGGACAGGGCCTCCCTTTGCTCTCAGAACAGCCTCAGTTCTTCATGGCATGGACTCCACAAGGTTTTGGAAACGTTCCTTTGAGATCCTGCTCCATGTCGACATGATGACATCACACAGTTCCTGCAGTTTTATCAGGAGCACTTTCATGCTGTGAATCTTCTGTTCTACCGCGTCCCAAAGGTGATCTAGTGGATTCAGTTCCGGTGACTGGGAAGGGCACTGAAGAACTGATCTCATCGTCATGTTCCTCATGAAACCAGTCTGAGACGACTTTTTGCTTTGTGACATGGTGCATTATCATGCTGGGAGTAGCCATTAGAAGATGATAACTGTGGCCATGAAGGGATGCAGCTGGTTGACATCAATACTCATATACGCTGTGGCATTAAAGCCATGATTGATTGGTATTAACAGCCCAAAGTGTTTGAAGAAAACATTCCCCACACCATCACACCACCTCCACCAGCCTGGACTGTAGACACAAGGCAGGTTGGGTCCATGGATTCATGCTCTCGGTGCCAAATTCTGACTCGACCATCTGTGTTCTTCAGCAGGAACCGAGATTCATCAGACCAGGAACCCGACGTGGTCTTCTACTGTTGTAAACCCATCAGCCTCAAGGTTCGACGTGTTGTGCATTCTGAGATGCTTTTCTGCTCACCACAATTATACAGAGTGATTATCTGAGTTACTGTAGCCTTTCTGTCAGCTCCAGCCAGTCTGATCTCCTCCGACCGCTCTCATCAACAATGTTTCCAACTTTCAGAACTGCTGCTCACTGGAGGTGTTTTCTTTATTGCACCATTCTGAGTAAACTCTAGAGACTGTGGTGTGTGAAAATTCCAGGAGATCAGCAGTTATTGAAATACTCAAAGTCACCAACAACCACGCCACAGTCATAATCACTGAGATCACATTTCTTGCCCATGCCGATGGTTGATGTGAACATGGCCCGAAGCTGCTGGACCGTATCTGCAGGACTTTATGCACTGCGCTGCTGCCACACGATTGGCTGATTAGATAACTGCATGAATGAGTAGGTGTACAGGTGTTCCTAATAAAGTGTACAGTGAGTGTAAAGTGATATTTAAAGACAGTGACGCTGTTTGTAAAAACTCCACAATTCAAAGTAAATATCTGACAAGAAACAAGAAAAAAGCAACAATTAGATTAAAATTAGACAAAAATAAAACTGTTGAATGCTTTTAATGTGAAGCCCCGCCTTCAGACTTTAGGCCACGCCCCTTAGCTGAATGTGGTTTGTACATTTTTACTGTTGGATGACGAAGGATACATTCTTGTCTTGTAGAAATTCACTGGTCATTATGTTTACTACATCAAAGCGGTTCTGCCGCTGCAGACGACTCGGAGCGTTCTCCACCGCATCGGCTACGACTCCGAAACCGACACAGAGTATAAACTATCCAACAACGTCGACCCAAACCGGGCTAAGGAAATGGGCTTTGAGCTTTTCCTCGCCCGGATCGAATGTGAACATCTGATTCAGATGACGAGCCAGACGCCTCATGCTGAATGTCTGGAGATCATCCAGAACCGAGGTTCTGCTGTGATTCTTCAAGATCAACCGGAGCTCTGTAACACTCCAAACGGGGTTCTGGAGGAGGACAGAGCACACAGAGACGACAACTGCCTGTTAAATCCAGAACTAAGTCTGAAACCTTTACATGTGGAAGTGAACGAGCGTCAAAACTCCAAGCGTGGATCGTTCCTGAGTGAAGATAAGTCCATCCTGGAGATGCAGAAGGATTACCCAGACCTCACCTTCCGACAGAGACCCATCTTCAAAAGCTCGTCTGCCAAGCTGACGCGCTCCGAAGGAAGAGACGTGAAGTTTGGCAGAGAAACGAGCGACCCTCGGCCCATCACCTTGCACGCTGAAGCTCCAGAACCTGCTCTAGATCCTTGTTCCTCAGAAGAACAGGAGCTGCGTGTTGGAGCTGTGTCACACACTCCAGGGTTAAAACATGATGAAGACGTATCGGTGACGGACCTGGCTGAGATGATGGAGATGAAGCTGAAGCTGAAGGAGTTCCCCAGCGAGGAACCTCTGAAGTGTCCGGTGGAGGAGACGGCGCAGTGCGAGAAGAACAAGTCCATCTGCAACATCGCCGGCTGCGGCAGCAGCTCCACCTCGGACCGCCTCCAGCAACACCATGGCATCACGGAGCCTCCACAGTCCTTCTACATCCCCAACCGTGTGAGCAGTTCTGCTCCGGCACCCCCTGCAGAGCACGAAGAGAACATCCACCCGTCCAGCAGAGCAGGAACTGAACCTGTCCTACACCACACTCTGGAGATCTGAGGAACCTGTGTGATCATTAGCACAAATTAGTTCACTTCCTTACAATTCACATCAGTTTGTGTTTGATCAGAACACACACACACACACACACACACACACACACACACATAATACTTAACACTGCGATAAAGTCACTCAGGTCAAAATTTGTGGTCTTTTTTTAATTTAAAGCACACTTTCTGTCAGTATAAATAATTTGGGGGCGGAGCTCAGCTGACCTCCGCTTGTTCAGTCACTCAATAAACTCAACAACTTTAGACCAATCACGTCCAATATGCAAATTACCGTAAGATGGCTGGAAACGTTTTGCTACAGAATGGTTTGGCTGCGGATAAATAAATCTAACTAGTTTACTCGCAGTTAACTACCCGGCTAGTTCATTCAGTTAACGTTAAGATATTAGGCTGTTAGTCATGGCGGTATGGATGATATATGGGTGTGTTTAATTTGCATATTCGTAGCTCCTGGTATTTCTCGTGAGGGTAAACGTGTAGAGACGTTACATGACCGGTTTTATTAATCTCTTTGAGACGATTAAACAAAAAACGAAACAAGCAAGTTTTATAGCACCTTTGATCCTGTTCATACATTTTTATCGAAATCGAGCGAACTCTTGGAGGTGTAATTTATAACGATGGGAAGCTCTGTGTTTATCTGTGATTAGTGACGTGTTCTGGGATAAATCCTGATCAGTACTGATCCTGGATGATGTATGAAGGTGTTTTGTTTTTTGGTTTGTTTTTAAGACATTGTTTATCTCAGGTGAAGCTCTAACAGGTCACAGATTCAGGTGATTCATTAACAGCGTTTTCCTGTGATTTCATTTTTTATTTAAGATTGGTGACACGGTTTATCTCAGGCTTCCTGAGGTGATGCAATAAGGAACTCTTTTTCACAGTAAAATGAAGTGACTCTGTGACCTGGTCACTCAGGGGTGTCCGAATCCTGGGGTGTGGATTCTTGATTCAAAATGGTCTTGTGGACTGTAACTGAATTGAAAGTGCGAATCTCTGTTGTTCCACTAGGGGGCGAAATTGAGCAACAAACTCACAGCGATAAACTCTTGATGTGAGTCTTCATTAGCAAGCTCTTCATTAACGCTGTAACCACACCTCTTTCACACAGCGGGGTTGAATACTTATGCAATCACAACTTTTACATTTTTTTATTTGAACTATGCTATGTTATGTACTGATTATTTAGTGTAGACTAATGACAGAAAATCTGTTTAATACATTTACATTTTTGTGGTTTTTTTTGTTTGTTTTTTAATTGTCATGGGAGCCATTTTAAAACACAAAAGTCAAAAGTCCTAGAACTCCATGGGTTTACTGTGAGGCTTGATGGTGGTGTGGTAAAAGCCTTGCCTCTGAACTCGAAGGTTGCTGGTTTGAGTCAGGCTCGGCCTGAGGTTCCTGAAGTATGTGGGGTGTGAGGTAGAGCAGGTAGAGCAGGTACTGCTGGTAGAGCAGGCTGTGGATGATGATGATGATGATGATGATGGTGCTGCAGAGGAAGTTGGGGTGATTTTTTTGCAGACTTCCCTAAATATGCAAAACTAAGTCCACACTCTCTGTTCAAGCTCCATAACCACTTGTTCCTCCGGCTCTGTGGGGGCAGCTGCCCAGAATTACCCCACGGTCACGCCCACTGGCCTTTCTGAACCTTCCACTCGCATACCCTGGAGTCTTGGCTGGGATTCGAAGCAGCAACCACTCAACCCAGAGGCGCCGCTCATCCACACGATGATTAACCCCGACCTAAAGATACAGCAAAAGGATCTGGATTGAACCCAAAACGTCACACACCAGAGACTACGACACTAACCGCTGCACCAGCGCGGGACAGGAAGTGACGCTGCTTGCTGCCTAATGGAAGCGGAGATGGTCACGGATCAGCACTTCTCATCACTTCCATGTAGCTTCTCTCAGTAAGAGGAAGTGTTGTTATGAGAGCACCACACACACACACACACACACACACACACACACACACACACACACACACACACACACACACACACACACACACACTGACGGAGCGGTTGGAGCCTGTGTGCCTTCGGAGAACTGTTTAAAATGGTTTTCTCAGTCTTTTTACACATTTGGTTTAATAATTGAGTTTAATTATATGATGTTTATAAGAATAAACATCATGAAAGAAAGAATTGTTGGGTATGTGGTATACGCAGCTGCTCAGTCCTCAATCTCATCTTTCACTCTTTATTTCTCTCTGTGGTCGAATCCCACCCTCGGGTTTTTATTCCAGTTTATCAGAAGGGAACGGGGTTAGACGGCAGTGAGGTAAGAGAATCAACATCGGGAGGAACGCGTATAAACACCGGGAGTCTTTAGAAACCTCTGCAATTATTAAGAGATGAGAGCAAAAGCAACACTTTACATTCCAGTGTCATAAACTCCTAAACCATCCGAACCTTCATGTCAGCAGGTCACGGGGTCGTTACCCTCACCCCCCTGAATCCACCGCTCCTGTATCCTACACACTGTTTCCAATCAGACCTTCAGCACTTACATCCTCAAAACCCAGCATGACCCCACACACACACGCTGCTATTATACCCAGGAAACATAAACAGCTGGATAAAATGTTCCATGACGTCCCTGATGGATTAATAAATAACACGTGATCCATATTACAATCATTTATTTTTATATATATATATATATATATATATATATATATATATATATATATATATATATATATATATATATGGATGTGGGTGTGGTCTGTAGGTGATGTACAGAATGTTCAGTGCGCTGCCTAAAATGAGTTTGACACCCCTGTGTAAACATGTGTACAGCTGTCGCGTGAGTGTGTGTGTGTGAATGTCTCCGTGCCTTACTGATGCTGAATTAAAGTGTAATTTGCACTTGTGTGTTGTTTAACACGAGAGTTTCTGTACAATGTACTCATGTAAACGTGTTTAACGCGTAATGCGGCAATGATCAGTTACAAAACATAACAAAAGTAATAATATTGTGATAAAATATCAGATAATGATTGCAGTCTGATTATCAGGACATGTCTGATTATTTAGGTTAGTAATTTTATTAGTAAATATGTCTCTAGAGTGTCTTTATTGTTTGTTTACAAATTTATAAAGTACTGTAATTGTAGATCAGTTAAAAACATCATCAGCTGTTCCTCCATTTCTCACTGGTTTATTAAAATTACACTGTAAACAATGTAATAATACAAAACGTCTCCACGGCTCCTCCGGTCACAAGTGCCACGTTCCTAACAACATTTTGGGATTTTTTTTTATGCATAAAACAAATAAAAATAAACTTTACAATAGCTCTGGTCTTGTGTTTTAACTCTATTCAACAGGATGAAGGTCAGATCTGTGGAATGATTTCTGTGATTTAAACAGCTAAATAAATAATAATGATACCATTTAATACACAAGTGAGAATAATAATAATAATAATCATAATAATCATAATAATCATAATCATAATCATAATAATAATATAAAAGAAAGAACAAATCATTTTCATTAGAAAAAGAGACAATGATGTAAAATTCAACTACAGCACCGACGTTTCCTCTAAAACCACAACACACACCTAAGCCTGAGATTACACCCTGTGTGTGTGTGTGTGTGTGTGTGTGTGTGTGTGTTACAGACATGCAGCTGGGAAAATAAACATACAATTAAAAGTTGTATTTTAGACAAAATTTTGAGGCGTTATAATATTTCCTTAAGAAACCTGACTCACTGAATCACATTGTCCTGATTCACAAAAAATGTAAGATTTAATGAATCATGAATCAAATTGATTCACTGTCAGTCCAAAGATTCATAATCTCTCAAATACAACTGATTTAAAAAAAAAACTGTTATTAAATCGTTTACCCCAGCGCGCGCGCACGCACACACACGCGCACACACATGTGCACACACGCAGGCACACACACACACACACACACACACGCACACGCACACACGCAGGCACACACGCAGGCACACACGCAGGCACACACGCAGGCACACACGCGCACACGCGCGCACACATCCATAATGAAGTTAAAACGGCAGGAAACACACACGGCTGGATGAAAAGCTGCCTGGTATAAAATGTGTGTGAGAAACGTTTCTCTTTATGAGGCTCGAGGCACAGCGAAGATCTTCTCTCTGTTCTCCTCAAACTGATGGAGCATCTTCTGAAGATCATGATCCGCAGGGATAACCTACACACACACACACACACACACACACACACAAAGTCCAGTTATGTGGTATAATAGTGTCTCTGTGAGAGTTTAAAGATATTTTTTCAATGCAAATTTTATTTAAACTTTAAGGTTACGGCTTAAAAACTCAACTTCTAGGTGACCTGAATTCATGAGGTTTTACACTTCTGTTTAGAAGAATATTACAGAGGAATTTCTCGAAATGGTAATAATTATTTGATTTACATCATATTCTGTAATTAAAAAGAATTATAATATTTCCTGGATTAAATATGCTATATGCTAATTTATGCAAATTTATTTAGATGAAATGTATTAAATTCATTTAGCAAATTTCATTAATTTTGCGAAAAAACAAATCCCAACAAAACTTTTGTCAAGCTATCGTCCAACAGCTGGAAAACAATAATATCTGATTTTATGAAATAAGGAACAAATAATACAAATAATAATAATAAGTAGAAGAAGAAGAAGAAGAAGAAGAAACCATATTTACCAGAACAGGAGCAGGAACTTTAAATGAGGAATGATTTATCAGCCAGTCTTCATACATGTGATGAAGAGTCTCTAGGTACTCCTAAACACACACACACACACACACACACACACACACACACGATTAAATATCAGTGTCACACTGCAGATATGATGAACCTCACTCACACTTTACAGGCAAATCAAATCAACAATAAAGCCGCATTAATAAATAATAAAGACTCAGGAGGGAATAAAGAGTTTTTCAGTCGTACCAGTGGAATGACTTTCTCTTCTTCTCTGCATCTCTGCTTCAGACGATCAAAACACTTCTGAGGCGACGTCTGCAGGTAAACTGGAGAACACAGAACACACCGAATATGGAGAACCCAGAGAACATGGAGAACCCAGAGGACATGGAGAACCCAGAGAACATGGAGAACCCAGAGGACATGGAGAACCCAGAGAACATGGAGAACCCAGAGGACATGGAGAACCCAGAGAACATGGAGAACCCTGTGAGTCAGTCTGAGACATTTTTATGAACAAAAGTGTAAATGTAAATTTCTGACGGACCCAAAAATAATGACTAATATAATACCTTTCTTTCTTTCTCTGTAACACAACACCAACTGTTCTAATGGCCGGCTTTTACATAACGCAGCTCCATCTGAATCACGTATTGTTGCTCTGGATGAAGCGCATTTACAGAAATGTATGTAATGCTAACTTCCATGCAGCTAATGATGCTAACTAGTAAACAACGGTAGTGAGAGCCATCTGAAAAACCCGCGAGAGCTCATTACAGAAGAAGAAGAGCAGGTGGGTGAAGGCACTCAGGAACTCTCTCACAGCCGCAGGTCAGTACGAGGAGAATTACACGTGTTGATAGAGTTATAACTCGGCTATCAAGCAGCTCGGTGACCTTGTGGCCAAAACGCTAACACCATCACCCTGCTAACTGACCTCCGCGGGCCAGCGTAGATCCCGGGGGCGTGGCTTCGTGTACACCAGTGGGAATGGGAATAACTTCAATGTTGTTGTACTTCACCTACTTCACCACTAGAAGTCTGGTCCTGACTACTGCACCTTTAAGTTCACACGTTTACTTCTCTGGCTGTATTTATCTTCAGCCTCTACACATTTCTCTTTCAGCTCAGTGATCAAATCCTCATCATCATCTTCTTCTTCATCAGCATCTTCTTCATTGGAATGTAAATCAGGAATAATAAATAACAAGGCTTTAAATGCTGAAGCTTTAACTCACCGATCAGATCTATAGGAATGGAGATGTTATTGATGATCCACTCGAACCACTCGGTCAGGACGGCGTAATCCACCTCGGGCATCTTCCCACTGTTCATACACCACACACACACACGCACGCACACACACACACACACACACACACACACACACACACACGTATCACAACTGTAAATCAACGCAAATGTTTAGTCTCAGTAAATTAACATTAATCTTTTAAACAATAAATACAAACATACAAGTTAATACGATTAAATAAATAAATAAATACACACAATAAACAGATATATAAATAAAATAAAGACAAATAAATATAAAGAAAGGCAGAAAGAAACATTTTGTTATTATTATCTCAGTAGCATTGGCTCTGATGTTCAGCGAGTTCTCACCTTTTATACAGATTTTCCACAAAGATGTACTTTGCGCTGTACAGAGATCGCTCCATCATCCTGACCGGCGCCGTCTGTGCGGAGAAAATACAAACATTAATCAATATTACTAGTGCAGTTATAACTGCATCAGCTAGAGACAGTCATTTTACTCCAACACGCTGTTCTGAGGGAATAACGTGATATTTCGGTGCATTAAAGACGTAAAAGAGGGATGAAGCGTACTATTTTAGACAGGTGATGGTCGAGGACAGTGAGCTGAATGTAGGTCTGCAGTGTGAGACCCCACCTCGCCGGGTCCTCGTACATCAGCGCCTGCAGGAGACCGAACATAAAAGCATCTTACACATCATCACCACCAACATCATCACCACCATCATCACCACTAACATCATCACCACCACTAACATCACCACCACCAACATCATCACCACCACTAACATCACCAACACCAACATCATCATCATCATCACCACCATCATCATCACCACCACCACCATCATCACCATCATCATCATCACCACCACCATCATCACCACCACCATCACCACCATCATCATCATCACCACTAACATCACCACGACTAACATCACCACCACCAACATCATCACCACCACTAACATCACCAACACCAACATCACCATCATCATCACCACTAGCATCACCATCATCATCACCACCATTATCACCACCATCTTCATCACTAACATCACCACCACCAACATCATCATCACCAACACCATCATCATCACCACCATCATCACCACCATCATCATCACTAACATCACCACCACCATCATCATCACCAACACCATCATCATCATCATCACTAACATCATCACCACCATCATCATCACCAACACCATCATCATCATCATCACTAACATCATCACCACCATCATCATCACCAACACCATCATCATCATCATCACTAACATCATCACCACCATCATCATCACCAACACCATCATCATCATCATCACTAACATCATCACCACCATCATCATCACCAACACCATCATCATCATCATCACTAACATCATCACCACCATCATCATCATCACCACTAACATCATCACCACCACCATCATCATCATCACCACTAACATCATCACCAACACCAACATCATCACCAACACCATCATCATCATCATCACTAACATCACCAACACCATCATCATCATCACCATCATCACCATCATCATCACCAACACCATCATCATCATCACCATCATCACCATCACCATCATCACCACTAACATCATCACCATCATCACCATCATCATCATCATCATCACCAACACCAACATCATCATCACCACCATCATCATCACCAACACCAACATCATCATCACCACTAACATCATCACCAACACCAACATCATCACCACCATCATCATCATCATCACCAACACCATCATCATTATCATCATCATCATCACCATCATCACCACTAACATCATCACCATCATCACCATCATCATCATCATCATCACCATCATCATCATCATCATCACCATCATCACCACTAACATCATCACCATCATCATCATCATCACCATCATCACCACTAACATCATCACCATCATCACCATCATCATCATCATCATCATCACCACTGTATCGGCTCAGTAATGTTAAATTCAATATTCTGTTTACATAATCATCCAAATATATTTGATACATTTACTCTAATGATTAATTATTATTTATTAATTATTCATATCTCACCAGTGGATTGTGTCCTCGAACGTTTCTCCATTTGGAAATTGGCTCAGTCAGAACCTGGCAGAGTTTATCAGAGTTCAGGAGTCACATTTACACCAAATACATAAACTACCCCAAAACCTCTCATACCCCAACCCCTCCCCCTCCCCCTCCCTTCTCCTTCACACCCCAACCCCTCACCTTGCCCTCTCTCTCTCACACCCTGACCCCTCACTCGCCCCTCTCTCACACCCTGACCCCTCACTCGCCCCTCTCTCACACCCTGACCCCTCACTCGCCCCTCTCTCTCACACCCCAACCCCTCACCTTGCCCTCTCTCTCACACACCCTGACCCCTCACTCGCCCCTCTCTGTCACACCCTGACCCCTCACTCGCCCCTCTCTCTCACACCCCAACCCCTCACCTTGCCCTCTCTCTCACACACCCTGACCCCTCACTCGCCCCTCTCTGTCACACCCTGACCCCTCACTCGCCCCTCTCTCTCACACCCCAACCCCTCACCTTGCCCTCTCTCTCACACACCCTGACCCCTCACTCGCCCCTCTCTGTCACACCCTGACCCCTCACTCGCCCCTCTCTCTCACACCCCAACCCCTCACCTTGCCCCCTCTCTCTCACACCCTGACCCCTCACTCGCCCCCCTCTGTCACACCCAGGCCCCTCACTCGCCCCTCTCCCTCACACCCCGATCCCTCACTCGCCCCTCCATCTCATACCGCCCTCTCTCCCACGCCCCTCACCCATCTCTCCCACGCCCCTCACCCATCTCTCGCACCCCGACCCCTCACCTGTCCCTCTCTTTCGCGCTTCTCTTTCAGTGCCTTTCTGACCCTCTGAAGCTGGTTCTAACACCGACTTTTCCTCACACTGCACCTCTCCTGGCTGCACTTTCACTTTCACTTCTGTTCTATTGCACCTGTTCTACTTCACACAGCAGCACACACCCTGGAGACATGAGTCAGGGTGAGTCAGGGTGAGGCAGGCGAGGCGAGGCGAGGCAGGTGAGCAGAGTTAGGTTGAGTTATTTCTACACAACTTCACCTGCTGTCACTTCAGTGTTTCTCACCTCAATGTTGCTGGTTTTGCTGAAATACTCCAGACACGTCGTCTTCCCACTCGCGATGTTCCCCTCAATGCAAATCTGAAATATATATATATATATATATATAATTATCAGCTCTCTCTCACTTCAGACAGATTTAATCAACAGTAACCCAGGCTCTGGGGCAGTGTGCGAGTTACACCGTTAACGTGGGACAGTTTCTTCAGACTAGACATGAGAGCGTTTAAAACATTATCATAATTACAGGTTATTAACTGTATATTAATGAATGAGTGAATGAACAGATTCATACAGCAGCGCAGGACTGAGCTCACTCATCACATCATAATCACTGCAGTGCTTCTGGGGTTTAAAGATAACCTGCGGCACAGTTACACCACGGTGCTGTGACTTCACAGAAGACAATTACAGATTTTCTACTTGGAATGATCATGATGATGATTATATAAATATTTCCAAATGAGATGAAAATGAAAACAGGAAGTAACATGAGCCACGGAGCCAATGACGTGTTCACAGGTTCACAGCTTTACAGGTAAAGTGTAAAAAAGGTTCAGGACGACACCCTGAATTAGACTAGATTAGACTAATATTTCAATTTAAGATCAACTCACCACTGGTTTCCTGTCCTCGCCGTCGCGGACCAGTTTGCCTTGAGAAGAAGACAACATAATGAAACAAGCTGAACTCAGACCAGCTGCAGATCTACGACAGAAGTAAAGCACAAACGCCAAGCCTCAAATGAGGTGGGAAAGAAAAAAAGGTTAATAAAAAAGAGGAAAACAGGGTGTGAGGCATTGTGAACCTCGGGTTACAATTCTTAAGAAGAAAGAAAGCAAAAGTACACAAAAAGACGGCGCCCTCGCCCCACTACACACTTCCCACACCAAGTGCTTCGGACAGTTCGACAAATGACACACAAAGTTCAAACGGCAAGATCTCTCATTTATTCAGAGACAGGCAGAGTATATATCAGACTCGACAACGGGACAACAGGTTCACTACTGGTTGGCTAGGTGGAAGGGCGTACTTGCATACAAAAGGAAGCATATCAATTTAAGAGAGGAACAACTCCATATATGGTTTTCTGGAAGTCATGGAATGTTAATCAGGAAGGTATGTAAACGTGTGCAAATGGTATTCTGGGAGAAAAAGCAATGCAATGTAAATGCTGAGGAGCTTCATCGGTCTGTACCTAAAGAGGAAAAGGTGTTCACTGTAAACTTATCACAGGGATGTTAAACAATATTAAAATAAGAATTGTATAAATAAATAAAGTAATGCATAATTTATATACAATTAATGCTGAAGAACAGAAGAGAGGAAAGTGAAGGTTAAAGCTGAAAAGATGAATATGAGCTCTATTAAAGTCTGTATATTTCATCTTTTATATAAAAATTAAAGTCTACATGCTGGACAGTCTTAACAAAGTCTATTAGTTTTAATAATAATAATAATAATAATAAAAAATAATAATAATGATGATGATAATAATAATAATAATAATAACATAATGATGATAACAATAATAATAATAATAATAATAATAATAATAATAATAAATAATTATAACAACAATAATAAATAATAATAATAATCATAAATAATAATAATAATAATAACATAATGAGGATGATAATAATAATAATAATAATAACAATAACAATAATAATAAATAATTATAACAACAATAATAAATAATAATAATCATAATCATAAATAATAATAATAATAATAATAATAATAACATAATGAGGATGATAATAATAATAATAATAATAATAAATGATAATAGTAATAAATAATAATAATAATAATAATAATAATAGGGTGGGACAGTTTTAGGTAGAGTCACCATGGCACAATCACAAAAGCTTTACACGGTTATCCTTTGAGTTTTTCGTAAACAACCCTCCTAAATGTAAATGTACTGAAACAATATTTGACATAGCTTTAATGTTTTAATGATAGACATTTGCACACCCTTAGGCACTGCTTTTCACTGAAAGAGTATTTTCATATAAAGTGGGACAGTGGTTTTAAGTGCAATAAAAATATTTTATTCAATTTTACTACCATTTAATTGTTACAAAAGTTTTATTTAGAGCAGTAAGGCATTTAATATCATTTTACAACGGGACTCGCTGTCAGAAAAATACTTTATATTTGAAAAGTATATGAGCCTACACAATCATTAAAATGGTTCACATCTATAAAATATTTAGATTTCCTTCATGTCAAACAGCTCATTGGAATCTTCATGATGTAGAATTTATTTACCTCGCCTAAGATTTCTTAAAGATTGACAATATAAACTGCTAATACCTACTGAATGATCTAAAAAATGCTATATCTACCGTATTATCCCCTGAACACACAAACACACACAATCCTCCTGTTAAATGGAGGTGTGGGTAACTCCGTTCTGACTGAAAAACTGCCGAACTGTCAAAATCACTAGGCCTACTGAACAAAAAGGCCATTTCGTTGACTACGCTTCACCGTAAAGCACTTCTCACAGAAAAACACAGCATCTCCTAAATCTCCATCCTCTTCTGCACAAGACTCACCATACCGGGCCTTTTTAAAATTAGTCTACGTCTTTCTGCCACAACATTCCCCACAGTGCCTTAATCATGTACAACTGGAATACATCTATCATAATGTGAATTTATAACTCTTATGACATGGGTGATGATTTGATAGCTCAGAATAGTATGATTAATGATTATCATAATCTACAATACTGGCTTTAAAAAATGTCCCATTTTACCTGAAAGCTTAAAACACGAATTCTCAAAGAATTAAATGCAAATTTTGCAACAGTACATATATTATTTGTAATTGACCAGCCAAGAATAATTTAATGTCTTGGTGATTTCTATACTTTATAGAGGCTTATGTTTAAGAAGACCAGTTCTCGCTGATACCAGGTAGATACTGAAACCGGACCACGCCCACAACCGTGCTGTCAGGTACATGAAAACATCTGAGCAGTCATAAACACCCGTGTGGGGATGATTCATAGCTATTACAATGAATTGGCTCCTGGTGTTTAAAGGGCTCGCTAGCATGAAACGCATTTGTCCCAGTGTACCTGAACTCCCCCTAATAATAATAATAATAATAATAATAATAATAATAATAATAATAATAATAAACATAATAATAAACCTCACCTGTCCTGAGCCGGTTGTTGAGGTGAAATCCGCGGCTCAGACTCGGGTTTCTCTCCGCAGGATTTCGGAATAAAGTTTTAAACACATTCACGGATGTAGTTTGGGACCAAAAAGGACACAAAGCCGTTCCGAATCTGTTCATCAGCCCGATCATTTCTCTCCATTACAGCACACACACACACACTGCATAACACTGGTTAAAGGGAACTCGCCTAACTTCCGGGTAGGTGCACGTTGTGAAACAGCGTCAAACGTCGCGCGTGGAAACGTCATAGGAACGCGACAACAAAATAAAAGTACAGAATATCTCCAGATAAATTCTCAAACTTTTACACGAACGATAAGATTAAAATATAATAAATATATAATAATGAACGCTTCATGTCTCTATAAGCCTTTCTTTTGTTAAAACCTAATTTGTGGTTTGAGGTTTAAAATGTAAAATGTTTCCGCTTGAAGGTGAAAATTGTCCAGTATGCAAATGAAATGATGCAAATCTTCCCAGCATCACTGATGTATCGTGTATATGAATATAAATGTAATGTAAATGTATATGAACAGACTCCGGTACCATCTAACGCTCAACTAACCTTTATCGCTAATTAACACACATCTAACACTCGCGTAATGTTTGTTTAATCTTTAGCTAATGACCACAGAGCGATGATTCTGTGACAGTGACGCAGTCATGAGGTTGTCAGATAGAACTTATTTCATATTCTTGTTAGATTAGTGCTTAACAGTTCCCTTCTCAGCTCTTGGTGAGAGGAAGTCTAACACACACACACACACACACACACACATACATACATACACACACACAAATTGAGAATATTTTTTGGCATTGTGCAAGGTTTGTATTAGAGTGTATGCATTATAGAGGTGTGATGTAAAAACACCCACTGAAAGATACTTCCACATAAATTCAATCCAGCTCTTTGTTTTCATGTTGTTTCGGTGTGGCTTTAAGACCCATGATCACTAATTTAAATTTGATTTAATCTCATGTACAGCAACTGTTTTAAATGTTTTATCTGAAGACAAATTCATCTGCTGCCCTTTGCACATTTCAACATTTCCATCAGCACCTCATTTCCTGTTTCTAGTTGAAGAAACTGAATTACAGAAAAGGAAGCATGTTAGAAATGCAACTTCATACACTCAGTCATTTTTCCAGGTTTAGTCGGTGTGTTATCACAATGTTTTTAGTCGTCTATGTGAAGAGCAAATATTCTCACAAGTGTTCACGATGAAATGTGTGTGTGTGTGTGTGTGTGTGTGTGTGTGTGTGTGTGTGTATGTGTGAGTGTGTGTGTGGGTGGGTGTGTGTTATTTCTTCACACTGTCAGATCAGAAGTGTGTCATAATCGCACCAGTGGTGTTTACTGGTTCTTTCCTGTAACACAGGCAAACTTTGTATTCTGGTCAGGAAGTGACTGTGTGTTTGTGTATGTGTGTGTGTGAGAGAGAGAGAGAGAGAGAGAGAGAGAGAGAGAGAAAGAGAAAGAGACGAGATGGCGGAGACACAGAGCTTCGTGGAGGTGGATTTGTCCTTTCTCAAATCTAAACGAGGTTTACTGAAAATCACAGAACTGGTGAGAAGATGACTGTCCTTTAATTTCCACATTTCAGACGATGTCTGTGACATCGGGCTATAAAATGTCTTCATTTACATCATGTGTAGAGGGGGATGAATCAGATTTCACAAAGTGTAATTAATGTGTTAATAATAATAATAATAATAATAATAATAATAATAATAATAATACCTGTTTCCAAGAGAAGCAAGAATAAGTACAACTTGAAGTTGATTATTTATCTCTAACAGCACGTCCCCAAGTGTTTTATTCCCCTTACAGCAACTTACCAGCAATTACATTTTTTTATTTATATCTCATACATTTATCCTTTTATAGTTACATTTAATGTTGTGGAATGGTGGTGTTCTCACTAATGCAGCTATTAACACTCGGTCCCTGACCAGCTTCTATTTTTTTCTTTCTCTCGGAGTTAATAATGCTAATATTTTACACAGCTTGTCGTTTTGTTGTTTTTTGGTTTTTTTTTTTGTTACCAAGAAACAGTAAAGAAGTGTAAACTCCTCTTTACTGAAGATGTGTGAAAACTTAAATTTACAGCTTTACGTCTGACTGTTACACAGCGCTGACCCTGGAGACTCCTTCCATAACTGTTGAGTTGAATGAGCTGTTGCTATAGAAACAATAATGTATTAGAACGAAACCTGTGATTTGCAGCTGCAATACTGCCACAGCTGCTGTTCTAGAAAATGAATCAACATTTGAAATAAATTCAGAGTATTATCTATAATGACTGACTGAATGTGTGTTGAGTTCACAGGAAACAGCAGAGGTTTTTATCTCTACATTTCCTCCTCAGGTGGTACTGTTCGTGGCGTTTGTGTGTTTTGCGGTGGCTTCCCGGCCGCCCTACATCTCAGCCACTTGTATGGAGTTCATCATCACGCTCGCTCTGCTCATCCTCTACCTCCTGAAACTCCACAAATCTCTCAGCTTCTTCTTCTGGCCTCTGATAGTGAGCACGTCACGGCTGTGTCCCGAATGCTAGCAGAGTTCTTATTAGGATTCATGCTGAACACTAGATCACAAGATCTGTGTGTTCAGGTGTTTAGGACAGAACTTTAATATTGATATGATGAGCTACACTAAGTAGATGTAAATCTGACGGTTTGGGACAGAGCCTGTGTTTCTCAACTCATCCAGAAATCTGCAGTAGATGACACACTTCAGTGTATTGATCAGTTGGAATAATAATTATTTGTTTCTTTTGTTCACAGGACGTCTTCAACTCCTTCTTTGCTGCATTATTCCTGTGTATTATCAGCCTGGTGGCCGTGTCCACATACACTACCACGGGCACTTTAGTGGGAGGGGTGAGTATCCGAAGTTATTCACACTATAGCTCTGATGACACTATAGCTGTGATATGTAAATCTATGCAAGTTATTAATACTTACGGGTGAAAAAAAGGACAGAAGTGTGAACATGGCAGTTTGTTGGGGTTTTTTTTTGTTGTTGTTTATTTTTGTTGTAAAAAGCAGACTCATTTTGTAAAACAAACGAATCTCCTCATGTAATCTACTCATGTAATGATAGTTACATGGTTTCGACATTTAAAAATAACTATTTAAAGTGAATATTGAACTGAGATTAGAAATCAGGACATTTTATTCTCATGGTCTCTCACGCGGGAAATTTAGTAACAATTTTCAGAAATGAATTTGTATGAATAGTTATAAAGTTTAAGGGCGGAGTTGTGGGAGTGGCTATAGGAGGGGTACGGGCAGGGTTATGTTAGGGTTTAGGGGCGGGGTTAAATAGGGGTTATGGGAGGAGTTATGGTTGGTGCTATGGGGTTATGGCTGTGTTTAATACCTTTTCTAATAACTTTATTAGTATGAAAGTGATTCAACTCCACACATCATTTTGTTTGACGGAATTTGTGTGAATTTGTTGAATTCAGGTTGTGTTGTTGTTGTTGTTGTTGTTGTTGTTGTTGTTGTTATTGTTTTATTGTTACAGAACCTTTAATGTATAAAATGCAGCAAAACTGATCAATTATTCTTGTGTGAAGATGATTATAATTATGATTTTAATTATGATTAAATAATAATGTTAAGATTCACAGATTAAGTAGGTAGCTAGAAAAATACAAATAAGATTTCTAACCCGTAACACTCGAAGGGCTATGTAAATATGTAAATATATTAGAAAAATGTGAAAGCATTAAAGTACTAAAATGAATTTTAATTATACTCAGGTAAAGTACAAACTCTCTAAAATGCCGTTTAAGTAATAAACTACGATTACTGGTGTACTTTTCACAACATTTCCATTTTAACTTTATTAAACTGTAATGAAATGATCTAACTAATAATGTCAAATATTGAGACTGTGTTAAACTGATTACATTTATTCTCTGTGTGTGTGTGTGTGTGTGTGTGTGTGTGTGTGTGTGTGTGTGTGTAGATCATGGGTTTTGTGGCTGTGGTGTTGTGGTGTGTCGATGGTTATTACATCCTCAGGAAAATCACCTTTAACCAGATGATGAATTCAGTACCTCATTAACACTGTTACAGGAAATCTGTACATCAGTTTAACACACACACTTTACACATACACATGTCTATAAACTATACACTCTCTCTCTCTCTCTCTCTGTCTCTCTCTCTCTCTCTCTCTCTCTCTCTCTCTCTCTCTATATATATATATATATATATATATATATGTATATAACAATTTATATGAATATAATGTGTGTTATGGAGTATTAAAAACTTGTGGAAAATGTCCTACACTGAAAATATCATGTTTGATCTGACTATAATAAAAATATTTTATGTAATGTAAATATATTCCATATTAGTTTGAGCATTGAGTGTTATTTTATACTTTACTGAGCTTTATATGAGACTTTTGTTAACACATTTGTCCCTCGCTGCTGTACACACTGCCAATAAAAGCATTCAAACAGCTCTTATCAATTTAGCTTCATTTTAGTCTTGTTCATGAATCATGACTCGATTCAGTACAGAAAGAAGCTCGTGCAGCTGCGCCGCATTAACAGATGCTCAGTTTCCGCTCTCTCTCTCTCTCGCTCGCACGCTCTCGCTCTCTCGCTCTCGCTCGCGCTCTCTCTCGCTCTCTCTCTCTCTCGCTCGCGCTCTCTCTCTCTCTCGCTCTCTCTCTCGCTCGCGCTCTCTCTCTCTCTCGCTCTCTCGCTCGCGCTCTCTCTCTCTCTCGCTCTCTCTCTCTCTCTCTCTCTCTCTCTCTCGCTCGCGCTCTCTCTCTCTCTCTCTCTCTCTCGCTCGCTCTCTCTCTCTCTCTCTCTCTCTCTCTCTCTCGCTCGCTCTCTCGCTCGCTCTCTCTCGGTTCATTTCCGTTTCCGTGCAGTTTTTCTCTGGATGCAGTTTTCCTCTGTAATAGAAGCTCAGAGTCAGTAATCCTGTATAAAGAGGTTATAAGCGGTAATTAAGGGTTATAATGGGGGATATCGAGTCTCCGGACAGGAGCGAGTCTCGCGCAGCCCAAGTGTTTTCTCTCCTAATGAGTAAAGAACTGATCGGATCGAGAAAAGGACAACTTTTACTGGCAGAAGTGGTGAGATTTATCTATCATTATTATTTATTATTATGTGCATTTGTTTTTTCTTCACTTTGTTCGTGCATTTGAACATGAATCGCAAAACAAAAACCTGGCAATGAAACTCCAGAGGAAAGTTTGTGTGTGTGTGTGTGTGGGCGTGTGTGTGTGTGTGTGTGTGGGCGTGTGCGTGTGCGTGTATGTGAGTGTGTGTATGTGTGTGTGTGTGTGTGTGTGTGTATGTGTATGTGTGTTTTGAGTTATTTTATTAACATAGTATCAGGAAGTTTGCAGTAATGTGTAGCATCATAATATTTATCTACAGGATCCATCCGAAACACACACACACACACACACACACACACACACACACTTCACATCATCAACACTTTACAGATTCATATTCAGATAAACTGAACAGAGCATTTGATTTAATAATAATAATAATAATAATAATAATAATAATAATAACGATAACCCTAGAGCAGCTGTGAGTGGAGCTCATTGCTTTTACAGAATGGTCACGTGACCTGCAATTTACACGCCTGCTTTTTACACACTTCACGCCTTCTATTTCACACGTGTGATTTCTATACATGAGTCATTTATCTTCACATGTAGGACAGGCGGTGTTATTAAGCACTGATTATTCAGACGACGTCGCGTGTGTTTACTTGAGTTCATGTGATGTTCAGGACATAACATGCTGAAAGTCACTTTTATGTGATCACAATATAAACTTTATATAACTCTGCACTGAATACAAATATATAAATAAATAAAAGCAACTCGTCTGTTTGTAACGTGGCCTATACACACACACACACACACACACACACACATACACACACACACACACTTTCCACATTCAGTTGCTTATGAAGGAATGTTCCACTGTGTGCATTTCAAAAAATTCCATATTCATGCTCAAGTGACTTCCAAACGAATAATCCTGATCCTCGGAGCAGAAGAGCTCGTCCCGCTCACTGACTAAACATAATCTCACTGAAACTTTCATTTGACAGAAACCTGAGCAGATCCATGTTTATCGGGACTCTTTCAAACAGGAAGTACTTCCCTTTATGGGATTTGTGGTTTTCCCCTTCGCTCTGTTCTTCTTCTGACTCAGCACATGGACTCACACTGATCGCTGTTAGGAAGTCTCGTCTCGTCTCATCACAACAAACTCGTTCTAGTGTTTTTAGACAGAATATAATAATAAACGACTCTAACTGGACACAAACTACACATAGGGACAGGGTGTTGTATGCTGCTGAGTTCTGGACTGTGATTGGTCAGAAGGTGTTGATTAGTTAGACGGTAGACGGTAGCGCAGCTGAAAAGAGCAGGTTTATTTATAATTAATGCGCTCGTTCTATCTAATATGTTATGGTTTCTATAGTAACGGCTCGTTCACAGGGACGTGTACTGTACCGTGTATTTGTGGTGGACTTTAATGTAAGATGTTTATTTGATGATTACAGAAGCCCAAAACAGTCACATTTTATTTTCCTGTAATTCCGTAGTAGTGTAATTTTGCCTCACAGTGTTAAATCTGTCACATTTATATGAAAAGTTATTAAGGGTAGGGGGCGGGACTGGGGATGGGATTGGGGGCGGAGTTAGTGTTAGTTTTTGTCAAGTCAAGTGGGGCTTTATTGGCACTCCTCTATACAGCTTGTGAACGAACTGTCGTTTCTCCAGGACCGTGGTGCAACACAGAACAGTACGCAAAACTACACAAAGTGCACATACACAACAGTGTGAGACGAGTGCAAGACAATAAATACACAGAATATGGACTGTAAACTACTGCGTAGTCTGTTGCAGCTGTGTAAAGTGAGTTAATGTATGAATTAAATATTATGAAAGCGAACATCTCTCATTAATTAGTGAGAGTAGTCAGGATGGAAAGACTGTGATTGATTGTATACAGGGTGTGGTGTGTTCCTTTTTGCGCCCCCTACTGTCAATATTAAAAACATTTAAAGCAAATTTCATTTAATAATTTCCAATAATGTATTTTTTTGTTTGTTTTCTGATGCGGCTTGATGCACTTTTATTAATACTGAGTCTCGATCGTACATCTGAAGTGTGACTAATGACCTCCGTAGGAATCTTCAGCTTACAATCAAATTAAAGATTCATGTATGTATGTTTATTTTCATTTAACAATAGCAAAAAAGAGAGAAAAAAGAGCAAGAGTAAAATGCTAATTCATTTACATTTATTCATTTAGCGGACGCTTTTATCCAAAGCGACTTACAAATGAGAAAGATACAAGCAAAGCGATATATCAAGCAGAGAACAATACGAGTAGTGCTACTGTACAAGATCCATTAATTGAGTTCCAGAAGAAGCAAAGTGCACAGTAGAGGTGTAAGTGCAATTTTTTAATTTTTTAAATTTTTTTAATGAGTTGGTTAGGTGTTGATGGAAGAGGTGGGTCTTTAGCTGTTTTTTGAAGACGGTGAGAGATTCTGTGGTCCAGATTGAGGTTGGAAGTTCATTCCACCACTGAGGGACAGTTAGCGTGAAGGTTCTGGAAAGGGACCTCGCACCACGCTGAGTGGGAACTACTAATCGTCGGTCGTTGATTGATCGCAGATCGCGTGAGGGAACGTAAGCCTTCAGGAGAGAGTTGAGGTAGGGGGCGCTGTTCCAGACAAGGTCTTGTAGGTGAGCGTCAAGGCCTTGAATTTGATGCGGGCGGCTACAGGAAGCCAGTGGAGGGAGATGAAGAGGGGTGTGACATGGGTTCTCTTGGGCTGGTTGAAGACAAGGCGCGCTGCTGCATTCTGAATCAAGTATTCTAATAGGAATAATACTAGTAGGAGCGAACAGTAACGCGTGGTTAGCGGCAGGAACCAAAAGTGCAAAACCCACTGACTTCTATATGAATAACAATCCAGGAATCGTAGTAAGAAGTGAAAGAGGAGGTGGAAATAAACCAGAATAATCCGTAATGGTAAACACATTCGAGGACCGGAACACGGAACAGAAACTAGAAAACGTAAAACTTAGAATATAATCTGTTGGCCTGAAAAACGACTAATATTAGCTACTGTCACTTAAAGTCAATACTTACATCAGCTAGACCAATTTGTGGATGAAGAAATACACAAGAACACAGCAGGTGAGAGAAACAAGGGTCCACGTTTATTACCAACCACCACGGGGTCCCCACAGTGAGACGTCCAGAAGCGCTCTGATCTCCCCTCAGTTGAGGCTTCTCTTTCATACAGTTTGCTATCCCCTGTGTACACCCCTAGCTCACGTTGTCCAATATGTCTAATTTTTAGGTTTTTTCCAATCCCTTTGTGTGTGTTTTTAGGTATTTTCTGAAGCCCATTATGTTTGCTTTTCTAATTTTCAGTTTCCTTATTTCCAACTGGTTTTGGTTCCCTTTATTTAAAAAAAAACAACAACTTCCTCACCCATCTCTTTTAATCTACCTTTGCTTTTTACTATGGGTAAGTGTTTAAACTCTGTTTATTTCTTTTAATCATCTTTATTTAATCTATCTAGTGTGTGAGTGTGTTACAAAGTTAGTGAGTGTTAGTAACTTCTGATCTTAACCTGTGTACACTTTTCCCCTAATAAACCCTTAATTTCCTACAGTCGTCTCACTTGTGTTTTATTTTTGTCATAATTTTCATCCAACAAATCAACATACACAATCTAATCAAGGACTAAACACAGGACAGGTGAACACAGTCAGGTAACAAACCAGTGACAGGAAGGGGGCGGAGACAGGATTAAAAAATAAAATAAAAACCAAAATAAAAGCATGTGTATGACAAAGAACAACTGAAAGCAGCACTCACACACACACAAGCTTACTACACAAACACACAAACACACACAAACACAAGCTTATTACACAAACACACAAACACACACAAACACAAGCTTATTACACAAACACACACAAACACATACAAACACAAGTTTATTACACAAACACACAAACACAAGCTTACTACACAAACACACAAACACACACAAACACAAGCTTATTACACAAACACACAAACACACACAAACACAAGCTTACTACACAAACACACAAACACACACAAACACAAGCTTACTACACAAACACACAAACACACAAACATAAGCTTATTACACAAACACACAAACACACGCTTACTACACAAACACACACAAACACAAGCTTATTACACAAACACACAAACACACACAAACACAAGCTTACTACACAAACACACAAACACACAAACACAAGCTTACTACACAAACACACAAACACACACAAACACAAGCTTATTACACAAACACACAAACACAAGCTTACTACACAAACACACAAACACACACAAACACAAGCTTATTACACAAACACACACAAACACACACAAACACAAGCTTATTACACAAACACACACAAACACATACAAACACAAGCTTATTACACAAACACACACAAACACACACAAACACAAGCTTATTACACAAACACACAAAAACACATACAAACACAAGCTTATTACACAAACACACACAAACACACACAAACACAAGCTTATTACACAAACACACACAAACACAAGCTTATTACACAAACACACACAAACACAAGCTTATTACACAAACACACACAAACACAAGCTTATTACACAAACACACACAAACACACACAAACACAAGCTTATTACACAAACACACACAAACACAAGCTTATTACACAAACACACACAAACACAAGCTTATTACACAAACACACACAAACACATACAAACACAAGCTTATTACACAAACACACACAAACACAAGCTTATTACACACACACAAACACATACAAACACAAGCTTATTACACAAACACACACAAACACAAGCTTATTACACAAACACAGAAACACAAGCTTATTACACAAACACACACAAACACACACAAACACAAGCTTATTACACAAACACACAAACACAAGCTTATTACACAAACACACACAAACACAAGCTTATTACACATACACACAAACACAAGCTTATTACACAAACACACACAAACACACACAAACACAAGCTTATTACACAAACACACACAAACACACACAAACACAAGCTTATTACACAAACACACACAAACACATACAAACACAAGCTTATTACACAAACACACACAAACACATACAAACACAAGCTTATTACACAAACACACAAACACAAGCTTATTACACAAACACACACAAACACAAGCTTATTACACAAACACACAAACACAAGCTTATTACACAAACACACACAAACACACACAAACACAAGCTTATTACACAAACACACACAAACACAAGCTTATTACACAAACACACAAACACAAGCTTATTACACAAACACACACAAACACACACAAACACAAGCTTATTACACAAACACACACAAACACACACAAACACAAGCTTATTACACAAACACACAAACACAAGCTTATTACACAAACACACACAAACACAAGCTTATTACACAAACACACAAACACAAGCTTATTACACAAACACACACAAACACACACAAACACAAGCTTATTACACAAACACACACAAACACAAGCTTATTACACAAACACACACAAACACAAGCTTATTACACAAACACACAAACACAAGCTTATTACACAAACACACACAAACACACACAAACACAAGCTTATTACACAAACACACACAAACACAAGCTTATGACACCACCAGAGCAATGCGGAAGAGGCATGGGCAGGTCTTCTACATAAGAGAAGGGAATAAAGCGTCGTTATCCTGTTTAGACCCGGGAGAATTAAACGGCTTTAAAGGAACATTTAAAGAAACTCAGTGTTCAGTTTCTTATTACTGTGAAATAAAAGAGTTAAATATGAGTGAAAATACTGACAGCTCAGAGCAGGAGGGAGGAGTTACAGCATTTTACCAGGACAGGTTTGTGTCTGTTCTTAAAGTTTATGATTAAATAAAAATATAATAAAGTCATTATCACCTGCTGATTAACACGGTGTTGTGACACAGGTATAAACACCGACCTGTCCAACACGGGAACTGGGTTCTAATGTTAAATACGCGTGTGTGTGTGTGTGTGTGTGTGTGTGTGTGTGTGGTAAATACTCTGTTACGGCAGTAATAGAATAATAGTAAGAGAATCAGGAGTGTGATTTAAGTTTAACAGGTTTGTCTCTGAGCTCAGGTTTGGTCTTGTCTCCGTAATAATTCCCTGTTTTTGTGTTATTTTTCCCTCCAGATTTCATCCTTCATCAGTTTTGTGTGTTTTTGTGCTTCGACAGCAGCAGCGTTCGTCACCGCTCCTCTCCTCGCCTTCATCTCCGCTCTGCTCATCCTCTTCGCTCACGCCATCAAATTCAACCAAAGATTTAAAGGCTTTCACTGGCCACTGATGGTGACACACACACACACACACACACACACACAATAATAATTAATAGTAATCTGTAGTTACATTAAAAAACAGCATTAACACCTTGATATAATAAAGATAAAATAAAAATATTCTTCATATATTTTAAAATCATTTAATTCTGTGTAAAATGATGAGAAACTGTTATTATCAGAAATTGGTTTTAGAACTAAAATGTGCTCCTGCCAGTTAAACAATGATTATTAAAAATGAAATGCTTTTAATTATCGCAGATTGTGATATCAGTAATTATACAACATATTAATATAACACACCAAATTATTAAAATCATTTTAAAAACTATAAAAATAGTTAAATGAATAATTTCTAATGTTTTCTTCGTCTTTCTTACAGGATTTTTTGCGCTGTATCACCGCCTCCATCGTCTTCTTCATCATCTCCATCATGGCCGTGTCCAAATATCCAGACGGGTCGTCTAAAGCTGCAGGAGTGAGACACACACACACACACACACACACACACACACCTACACACCTACACACACACACACACACCTACACACACACACACACACACACCTATACACACACACACACACACACACCTATACAAACACACCTACACACACACACACACACCTATACACACACACACACCTACACACACACACACACACACACACATCTGGCTGTGTTCCAAATACCATAGTGTCTCCTCCATTAAAGAATCATGAAAAGTGTTCATCATATAAATGTAAAAGAGTCAGAGGTAGTGAACATTATAAGTAGTGCGCACTGCATTAAGGGACAGCGGTGATGTATGTAAAGTGAAGTGTTCTTGCTGCAGGTGTTCGGGTTTGTGGCCACCATCGTGTTTGCGTTGGATTTTTATTTCATCTTTAACGAGCTCGCTGACTTCCTGAAGGGCGGCGGCTCTAACGAGGAACCTCAGAACAAACAAGGTGATTAAAGTTCTCTTTTACTCCGCCATCACTAGTTTGTCTGTTATATGGCAGACATGTCGTTTCCTCTCGTCCTTTTATCTCCTTCTTTCCTCTCGGCTTTGTCCCTCAGACGCCGACTCGGATTTAGACTCGGATTAAAGCGGGGATTGGGACGTGACCGAGCCAGGAGAGGAGAGAGCTCCAGCGCCTGAAAGGAAATAAAGCACACACTGTGCAGGTTTACATTCAGGCTCAGGATTATACACACACACACACACGCACACACACACACACGCACGCACACACACACGCACACACACACACACACACACACAGTGCTGTGAGAGTTAAACCCGTCCTTGAGTACCTGAAATTTAAACTACAACTTGATCTGGGGACATGTCTATGTTTGTATTAAAAATACTGAGATGTATGAATATGTATGAGTATGTATGAATATGTATGAGTATGTACGAGTATGCAAATTAGGAAGCTCTCTAACATCATCTGAACTTGATAACATAATAATACTTTTGCATTTTAAAAAGCACCTGCACTATCATTATCCTCTTGTCATTTGCATACTGGACTGTTATAGGTTTACAACCTTTGTGACATCGCCATAGCCCCGCCTCCTTTTTTTTTTCCTAATCTGAGAACATGAAGTGACTTTATTGTTGGTGTAAATATGTTCATGTTGCTGAGTTTGAGTGTGTTCAAGTGCGCACTTGAGTCACACACACTCCCGGGGAAGTCAATAAGATTCTTGTCCTGCAGTGACCAAAGCATCAAAGACTGCGTGACCTTTTGGGTTGACTGTGACCTAATGACCTTTGACCTTCTGTGTGAAGTGCCTTTTATAAAGCTGTACGCTCCAGGCTTCTTTGGATGTTAATTATAATTCTAGTTTTCTAAAGAGGTTTTATTCTTGTTAGGAAGCTAGGAGAATGTTCTCTTTCTGAAATCTGCACAGAACCCTGACTGAAGAACCTTCACAGTGCTGCGTGGAACCCAAAATATTTTAATTACCAAATGGTTGTGTTTACGTGTTAGAATTGGAAGCCTTTCAAACGGTGTTTAGTGTGTGTGTGTGTGTGTGTGTGTGTGTGTTACGTGTGAAGGACTTTTTTAAACTAACCACTGCTTTATTTTCTTTATTTTGTGTTGTTGTTGTTTTATTTTTGCACCAGAATAATCTGAATTATAACTGAGTTGATGTGAAGTGTGAATGTTTGTGCTGACAGGTGGGTGTCTGGTCACATCCCTCTGTCCTCTCACCACTCACGTGTGTACACATATGTGTGTATTTTATGTATTTGCGCGTGTGTATTTGTGTCACTCCCGATGACTGTATACATGAGTGAACATCAGAGATCGAGGAAACTCCACAATATTCGGAGTTTACTAGTTTTCAAAATCACCGCGGATTTTCCACAGATTCGGGCCGAGACGCGTCAAAACACACATTCAGCCAAAAGCCTCTTCCATTCACGTGTGTGGAACACGAGTACCGCTAAAACCTCTCATTTACCAACAAACATCACTGCGTAGGAGTGTACACAACTATTTCCTACAATTCGAGTAAATTTCCACAAAAAAGTGCAAAAAACTCCACTAACTCCTGTACGGACTCGAAACTGTCCTCACCTGTCACTCACCTCATCAACCACGCCCGTTTATTTATCACCAGATAAAATGTATTCATCGTGAGGACAAATACTGGGGGAAATATCAGGGACAACTGAACTTGATATGTTGTAAAAACGACAGAACGCTGTCAATTTGTGGAGGTGTAGCTTCAAATCAGGGTTTGGCTAGTGTCCCTTTCACTAACATGAGAAGGGGCGGAGTTTAAACTGTACTGCAGCCAGCCACTAGAGGGCGTCAGACCCTGTTACTACGCCCACTCATATATACAGTGAGTGCTCACACCTGCTTACTGCTCTATAACTCACGCGTTCTGTAACACCGGACATCACTGTTTATACCACACTTTATTATTATTATTCTTTTTTTAATTATTCTTCTTCTTATTATTGCACGATTAGCATCATTTTATTTTAATACCAGCTTAATGTCTCGGTATTTTCTGATTTAGACCGAGAACATGTCGTGTTTTGTTTAATAAAACAGGAAAAAAAGAATTGAATATTTTTGTTGGTATGTGTGTAAATGATAAATATAACTGTACATTTAAATGTAAACATTTCAAAAGAACTTTAAAAACATCATTCTGAAGGCTGAGAATTGATTTTAGATTTTTTTTAAAAGAAAGAAAGAAAAACGAACAACAGCTGCGTTCAGTCCAAATTTATTCATTTATTCATTTCACAAATGAACACAGAATTTGTGTAAAAATTAGTTTCTGTAAATCGACACAGCTCCATAAATATAAAAATACAGATCTGAGAGCGGCTGTGTTCCTGTTTAACCAATCACAGTGTCGGATTATTAACCCTCGACTACAACGGGATAAATAATCATCCGTACAATTACAATCCGATATTCATCTATCGTTATTATAGAGGAGGAGTGTTTCATTACACGATCAGAGTAATAAAGCACAACCAGAGAGAGAAAATCTCTCACACACACACACACACACACACACAGTGCTGCTGTAGAGAAATTAAACCTTCATTAAAACAGTCCTTCGATTGTCCTTCAAAATATTCGCACAGTGTTCCTTAAAATATTTAAATTATTACGCTGAATTCAGGCTCCGTCTCAAATCACACACTCTCACTACACACTCACACACACTACACACTCACACTCACACTACACACACTACACACTCACACTTACACTACACACACACTCACACTACACTCTCTGTAGTACCCGAATGTCTGTGGTGCAGAAATCAAACATTAAAGTTTAAGATTTTAAATCACCTCCTTTTTATCTCATGCTGTTCTTTTATTTCACTGGATTTTTTTCATTTTTATAGTTTACCCCAATTTGTGTTCAGGTAGCTCAGATGCTAATAACTAGTTAAAGCGCTAGCGACTAGCCCTGATGTCTATGACTTAAGTAAATATGCTAGCGAGTACCTAAATTCTAACAGATTTTCACTCCTAATTAGCATCATTTGCAATCAACGATTTTGTATATTTTGGATAACATGATGGCTCCGCCCATTTCTCTATGTATAGCAGGCTAATCACAGCTAGCGGCTAATCAGAATCGCTGCTAACCTCAATCATTAGCAACTAGCGCAAAACACACCATCTGAGACTCAATTATTAGCATCAAATCTTCACTTTAAATCTCAGTAAATGATTACGCTTTACTTTTCCAAAATTATTTTGTTTCTGTCACAGAGATAACGTTCAGCATGAGTTAACGCCGATTGAGTCATTTTAAACTAAATGTCATTGCTTTAAAATCTATAAAACCGTGTACAAGGGGACAGAAGAGTACTAGGCCCTACAGAGAGGGGCAACTGAAACACTGCGACACTGACGTTATCACACAGAATAAATCAAACGTATTTATAAATAGACTGAAATCTGAACATCATCATCATTCACTCTCTCTCTGTCTCTCTCTCTCTCACACACACACACACACGAGATGTTAAATATGAAATTACTACCAAAAGAACATTTTAAAGATAAATTAACACACTACAGTTAAAGAACTTTTACAGAGTCTGGTCCAAATTTCAAAATAAAAACAAACAAAACCCCAAAAACAAAACGTTTTTCAGTTGGTTATTAAATTATTTAAATTAATATCATGTTATTTTCTGTAGATTCGGCTTACGTCATGTTTTATTTACATCAGAGTTTTATTTATTTTGTATTTCGTATTCTTTATTGTAATGTGCGAATAGCCCGAATGCTAACTACCCACACAGATCCTGACTAACCCTCACTAATGCACAGAAACCAGCTAATAGCCCATGTGTGACTAGCATAAACACTAGCAACTAGCCCTTAATAGCACAGAATGAAAAATGATTCCACACAGTACAGACTAGCAGATAATCATGAGTATTAATAAATAAATGCTGGCGACTCAAACACCACTGACTAGCGCAAACGCTCAGAGCTAGCTGACACACTACTGACTAGCGCAAACGCTCAGAGCTAGCTGACACACTACTGACTAGCGCAAACGCTCAGAGCTAGCTGACACACTACTGA
>NC_071281.1:19162849-19175349 GCF_023375685.1 Ictalurus furcatus
GAATATTAATATTAGACGAACATCTCCAGTCCCGCAGCTCTGTGTCACTTGGACTGTCGGACCCTGATAAAGTTCCGTCCCGTTAGAAATACAGCTCGAGGACATCCGTCTCCTGAGAATCCTTGTTTCGGACATTCCGAGAGACGGCATTCCCATAATTCATTTGACCAGGACAGTGTGAGGAATGCGGTGCACATGAACGTTTGTGTCTGTTCTGTAGAGCTGAAGTTTCTGAGTCTTTTCAGTGATTTGAGTCATTTTGAGTCTGTTTAGTTAAATGATTCCTTCAGATTCATTCACTGATTCGTTCAGTCTGATGCAGCCAGGTAAAGCTGACAACAAAAATCCTGAGTTGTGTAAAATTTTTCACACCCAGATTAACACGCTACTGTGAGCATGACTGTGACTCACTGATTCACTGATTCACTTTTCCACAGAATGAGAGAGAAGTGAATCTTGGTCATGTCCAAAAGATTCACTCCTCTCTCATTATGTGAATCAGTGAATCTTTTGGTTATGACCAAAATACCAAAAGATGACCAAAAGATTCAGTGATTCACTTAACGGGAGAGGAGTGAATCCTGTTAATGTCCAAAAGATTCAGTGATTCACTTATTGAGAACGGAGTTAATCTTGTTCAAGTCCAAAAGATTCACTGATTCACTTATTAAGAGAGGAGTGAATATTGTTCATGAGCAAAAGATTCACTGATTCACTTATTGAGAGATGAGTGAATCTTGTTCATGAACAAAAGATTCACTGATTCACTGACCTACTACACAAGAGACAATTTATAACTGAAAGAATCATATATTCACTGAATCGCTAAATGAGACTGGAATGAATCTTGACAATAACTGAAAGATTCACTGATTTACTGATCCGCAGAATGAGGGAAGAGTGAATCTCTGTCCTGACTGATTCACTGACTGGCTGCTTTGCTCACTTTGGTTTGCTTTTTCCTGCACTGATTCATCTCAACAACCAATCAAAGTGCTCACTCTCTCTCGCTCTCTCTCTCTCACACCTTCAGGATATCAGTGCTGATCATGGCTGACAAGACAAGACGAACCAATGCTTGACATGTGTCAGGACCTGAACACGAAGCCTGGCTGAAAGTGAGCTGCTTTTAGAAAGCGAAGGTCAGTCAGGACGAGTTACTCAATAACCCGAAGGAGGAAAACCTTGCATGCAGCAGTGAAGGTGAACATCTCAAAGCTGAAGTCCAGTTAGAGAAGAAACACGAGACAGTTAATGTCCTCGCTCAGGGCTCCTTCAGCGCTGCCTGAGTAAAATACTGAACCTTAGAGCGGTATTCAGAGTCGTGTACACTTCATGGCCTTGGAGTTTTTCTTCATGGCTGTAAACTTGGAGTCGAGCTCGCTGTCCTTCTACTGACCTTCTGTAAAGAAAACATCTCAGCTGTGTGTGATAAGACCAGAGGTGGCACGTCGCATTGAGCAGTGCGCACTACATAGCGAAGGCTCCTGAAACCACTTTCACAAATTCTACAGCAAGACTGTAGGGTTAGGGTTAGGGGTTACTATAAGACTTACATTTAAAATCCACCAATCTGACTTCACTTCCCGTCATTAAAAATTGGTTACGGTCAACAACTTATACAGACCCCCAAATGGGTGTGGCCCCTAAAATGTTAATTCAGACATCCTCTTAACTGACAGGCCTCTGAGACTCCTTCTACTCCGCCCATAAATTAGCTCAAGCAACTAATCACAACGGTGAGAACTTTAGTCAACTCCATTATTATTGGCACGCTTTGACCAAATCACCCAAAAATAAAATGACAAACATAAATATATAAAATAAAAACATTTAACAAGAGACATTTTGAGCTTAACCATACAGGGGTTAAGGTCACCGTGTCTCTGTGTTTCTCTGCGTGTCTCTGTGTGTCTCTGTAGTGTCTCTGTGTGTGTCTCTGTAGTGTCTCTGCGTGTCTCTGTAATGTCTCTGTGTGTCTCTGTGTGTCTCTGTAGTGTCTCTGCGTGTCTCTGAGTGTCTCTGTGTGTGTCTCTGTAGTGTCTCTGCGTGTCTCTGTAATGTCTCTGTGTGTCTCTGTAGTGTCTCTGTGTGTGTCTCTGTAGTGTCTCTGCGTGTCTCTGTAATGTCTCTGTGTGTCTCTGTGTGTCTCTGTAGTGTCTCTGTGTGTGTCTCTGTAGTGTCTCTGCGTGTCTCTGTAATGTCTCTGTGTGTCTCTGTGTGTCTCTGTAGTGTCTCTGTGTGTGTCTCTGTAGTGTCTCTGCGTGTCTCTGTAATGTCTCTGTGTGTCTCTGTGTGTCTCTGTAGTGTCTCTGTGTGTCTCTGAGTGTCTCTGTGTGTGTCTCCGTAGTGTCTCTGTAATGTCTCTGTGTGTCTCTGTGTGTCTCTGTAGTGTCTCTGTGTGTCTCTGCGTGTCTCTGTAATGTCTCTGCGTGTCTCTGTAATGTCTCTGTGTGTCTCTGTAATGTCTCTGTGTGTCTCTGTGTGTCTCTGTAGTGTCTCTGTGTGTCTCTGTAGTGTCTCTGTGTGTCTCGCTGTGTGTCTCTGTGTGTCTCGCTGTGTGTCTCTGTAGTGTCTCTGTGTGTCTCTGTAGTGTCTCTGTGTGTCTTTCTGTGTCTCTGTGTGTCTCGGTGTGTCTCTGTAGTGTCTCGGTGTGTCTCTGTGTGTCTCTCTGTGTGTCTCTGTAGTGTCTCTGTGTGTCTTTGTGTGTCTCTGTAGTGTCTCTGTAGTGTCTCTGTGTGTGTCTCTGTGTGTCTCTTTGTTTCTCGGCGTGTCTCTGTGTGTCTCTGTGTGTCTCTGTGTGTCTCTGTAGTGTCTCTGTGTGTCTCTGTAGTGTCTCTGTGTGTCTCTGTGTGTCTCTGTAGTGTCTCTGTGTGTCTCTGTGTGTCTCTGTAGTGTCTGTGTGTGTCTCTGTAGTGTCTCTCTGTGTGTCTCTGTAGTGTCTTTGTGTGTGTCTCTGTGTGTCTCTTTGTTTCTCTGCGTGTCTCTGTGTGTCTCTGTGTGTCTCTGTAATGTCTCTGTGTGTCTCTGTAGTGTCTGTGTGTGTCTGTGTGTGTCTCTGTAGTGTCTCTGTGTGTGTCTCTGTGTGTCTCTGTGTGTCTCTGTGTGTCTCTGTAGTGTCTCTGTGTGTCTCTGTAATGTCTCTGTGTGTCTCTGTGTGTCTCTGTAGTGTCTCTGTGTGTCTCTGTAGTGTCTCTGTGTGTCTTTGTGTGTCTCTGTAGTGTCTCTGTGTGTCTTTGTGTGTCTCTGTAGTGTCTGTGTGTCTCTGTGTGTCTTTGTGTGTCTCTGTGTGTCTCTGTAGTGTCTCTGTGTGTCTCTGTGTGTCTCTGTAGTGTCTCTGTGTGTCTCTGTGTGTCTTTGTGTGTCTCTGTGTGTCTCTGTAGTGTCTTTGTGTGTCTCTGTAGTGTCTGTGTGTCTCTGTGTGTCTCTGTGTGTCTCTGTAGTGTCTCTGTGTGTCTTTGTGTGTCTCTGTAGTGTCTGTGTGTCTCTGTGTGTCTCTTTGTTTCTCTTCATGTCTCTGCGTGTCTCTGTGTGTCTCTGTAATGTCTCTGTGTGTCTCTGCGTGTCTCTGTGTGTCTCTGTAATGTCTCTGTGTGTCTCTGTGTGTGTCTGTGTCTGTCTGTGTGTCTCTGTGTGTGTCTGTGTGTCTCTGTGTGTCTCTGTGTCTGTCTGTGTGTCTCTGTGTCTCTGTGTGTCTCTGTGTCTCTGTGTGTGTGTCTGTGTCTGTCTGTGTGTCTCTGTGTGTGTCTGTGTGTCTCTGTGTGTCTCTGTGTCTGTCTGTGTGTCTCTGTGTCTCTGTGTGTCTCTGTGTCTCTGTGTGTGTCTCTGTGTCTCTGTGTGTCTGTGTGTGTGTCTGTGTGTCTCTGTGTGTCTCTGTGTGTGTCTGTGTGTGTCTGTGTGTCTCTGTGTGTGTCTGTGTGTCTCTGTGTGTCTGTGTGTGTCTGTGTGTGTCTGTGTCTCTGTGTGTGTCTGTGTGTCTCTGTGTGTCTGTGTGTGTGTCTGTGTGTCTCTGTGTGTCTGTGTGTGTCTGTGTGTGTCTGTGTGTCTCTGTAATGTCTCTGTGTGTCTGTAGTGTCTCTGTGTGTGTCTGTAGTGTCTCTGTGTGTGTCTGTGTCTGTCTGTGTGTGTCTGTGTGTCTCTGTGTCTGTCTGTGTGTCTCTGTGTGTGTCTCTGTGTCTCTGTGTGTCTCTGTGTCTCTGTGTGTGTCTGTGTGTCTCTGTGTGTCTCTCTGTGTCTCTGTGTGTCTCTGTGTCTCTGTGTGTGTCTGTGTGTCTCTGTGTGTCTGTGTGTGTGTCTGTGTGTCTGTGTGTCTCTGTGTGTGTCTGTGTGTCTCTGTGTGTCTCTCTGTGTCTCTGTGTGTCTCTGTGTCTCTGTGTGTGTCTGTGTGTCTCTGTGTGTCTGTGTGTGTGTCTGTGTGTCTGTGTGTGTCTGTGTGTCTCTGTGTGTGTCTCTGTGTGTCTCTGTGTGTCTCTGTGTGTGTCTCTGTGTGTGTCTGTGTGTCTCTGTGTGTGTCTGTGTGTGTCTGTGTGTCTCTGTGTGTGTCTGTGTCTGTCTGTGTCTGTCTGTGTTTTGCTTAATGACTTCCTCAGTTTCATGGTGTTTCCTGTTGGGATGCAGCTCTTCACTGTAAAACTTAGAGCTGAGTCAGCACATTCAGAGAGCTGGTGTGTGTGTATGTGTTTGTGTGTGAGAGAGAGAGAGAGAGAGTGTGTGTGTGTGTGTGTGTGTGTGAGAGAGAGAGTGTGTGTGTGTGAAAGAGAGAGAGAGAGTGTGTGTGTGAGAGAGAGAGAGTGTGTGTGTGTGAGAGAGAGAGAGTGTGTGTGTGTGAGAGAGTGTGTGTGTGTGTGTGTTTCTGCTTTTTTATTAGAACAACTGGTGGAGGAACAGACATATAAAAATGCAACCTATCTCTGAGCAGGGCGCCTCCCTGCCGTCTCACTGTCCTGCCGTCTCACTGTCCTGCCGCCTCACTCACTGCTCTACCGCCTGTCTCACTGTCCTGCCATCTCACTGTCCTGCCGTCTCACTGTCCTGCCGTCTCACTCACTGCTCTACCGCCTGTCTCACTGTCCTGCCATCTCACTGTCCTGCCGTCTCACTGTCCTGCCGTCTCACTCACTGCTCTACCGCCTGTCTCACTGTCCTGCCGTCTCACTCACTGCTCTACCGCCTGTCTCACTGTCCTGCCGTCTCACTCACTGCTCTACCGCCTGTCTCACTGTCCTGCCGTCTCACTCACTGCTCTACCGCCTGTCTCACTGTCCTGCCGTCTCACTCACTGCTCTACCGCCTGTCTCACTGTCCTGCCGTCTCACTGTCCTGAATTTCACTGCATCACTGAATCAGCTGCTTTATTTAGAATACTGTGTGAGAACTTTTATCTTTTGTCTCCTGATGAAATCAATTTTAGAAGGATTTAATAATTACCTGTAAATATAACTCCATCTCTAACCGCTCTGTTAGAACTTATTTTACACTTTTCAACACACACACACACACACACACACACACACACACACACACTACAGGCACAGAGATTAGAGTAAAACCAGTTTAATGTTCCTTTAAATTGGCGTGTATTATAAAGAGGGTTAGAAGACGGCCGTACAGCGTGTACAGATTCATCATAAGGAAATTCTCCTTATTCTGTGTTTTTGGAATAAACTGAACACTGAACTAAAGATAAACGGACTGATAGATCAGCGTCACAGTGAGGAGGATGGATTATTGTCACAATAACATTCAAATAATAACCCTAGGCCGAGGAGAACCTGAAATCTGATCTGAGGAGTAAATCAGACAGCAGCAGTGTTTCTGAACTCATGAAGCTAACGAGTAAAATCTTTACTGTAAACACACGACACGCTCCGTGTACTTTAAACTATATTAAAACACTTGTGCTGTGTGAAATCAGTTTAATAAACATGTAAATAAATCAATTCTAAAATATCTGTCTGTGTTTACAGTAACGACAAAGTTCTATCTTCAAATGTTTGTGGGCGGGGCTTAGAGGGCGGGGTATGAGGCGGGGCAAGGGGCAGAGCTCCATCATACAGCTACACGGTGGAGTTTAGTTTATAGTTAAAGTTTCTAAATGACAGTAATTCATAACGTAATTGTTATGTTACATTAGCATGAGCCTCATTTTTAAATAAAGATGTAAACTTCACACACTAAACATGTCATGACTAATCTCCTACACTGTGGGAACACGCAGGATGTGTGACTTTTTACTGAAGTGCTCCTTTAAGCTCCTTTAAGAATGAGGGATTAATGAAGTGGAGACAATATGAAGTTTATTACGTTGTAATTATGTTGTTGTCGGGCGGCTGTGTAGCAGGTGGTAGAGCGGGTTGTACACTAATCGTAGGGTTGGAGGTTCGATTCCCGGCCCACGTGACCCCACATGCCGAAGTGTCCTTGGGCAAGACACTGAACCCCAAGTTGCTCCCGATGGCAAGTTAGCACCTTGCGTGGCAGCTCTGCTACCGTTGGTGTGTGTGAGTGTGTGTGTGTGTGAGTGTGTGTGTGTGTGTGTGTGTGAATGGGTGAATGAGAACCAGTATAAAGCACTTTGGAACCTTTTTTGAAAAAAGCGCTATAGAAGTGCAGACCAGACCATAATTATTCTCCTGAACTGTGGACTCACCGCTTCGATGATCTTCAGGATGCCGAGCTGTGACGTGAGGTAGTGTGTGTTCCAGCTCATGCTCCTGAACACACTGCGGGAGAGGACGGGTTCCGTGGTGGGCTGATACGGACTGCTCGCCCCCGACACCATCGCCGTGTTGGAGGCCTCGCCGTCGAAGCCTTCTGCCTCCTCGCTGCTCCTCATCCTGACTTTCACCGTTAAACAGCGCGCAGAGACGCTGACTCAGAGGCTGAGTGACAGGAGAAACAAAGACTTTATCTCCGTGTTGCAAAGTCTCTCTGTATGTCACAAAGTGTGTTACAAAGTGTCACTGTTATAAAGTGTGTTACAAAGTGTCACTGTTATAAAGTGTGTTACAAAGTGTCACTGTTATAAAGTGTGTTACAAAGTGTCACTGTGTTATAAAGTGTCATTGTTATAAAGTGTGTTACAAAGTGTCACTGTTATAAAGTGTGTTACAAAGTGTCACTTTGTTATAAAGTGTGTTACAAAGTGTCACTGTTATAAAGTGTGTTACAAAGTGTCACTGTGTTATGAAGTTTTACTGTGTAAAGTGTAGATGGAGAGCAGGAACTCGATAAGGAGAGGTAAAGAAAGAAAATGGAGATAAGTTTAATATGTAGATGAAAGAATAAACTGCAGCTGTGGATGGAAATAAAGTCACAGACACTGAAATAAATAAAAAGATGGAGATAAAGTTGAAGGTCTATGAGGAACAGATGGAAGATGGTGTAGATGGTGTATGAAGTCAGAGATGGAGATAAAGAAGTAGGAATAACGGTGGAGATGAAAGCTTTATCTGGAGATACAGTTACAGCGGTGGATGAGAGTAATGGAGAGATGAAGCTGGAGATCTAACAGGTGGAATAAAGAGCAGACGGAGAGTCGGATAAAGGAATAAACTGTGTGTAAATGAAAGAGAGCGGGGATTAAGTCTGAGTTAGAGATCAGACACAGACGTGCAGATGTAGATGAATGAGATATAAACTCTACCTGGAGTTGTAAAGCTGTAGCTGTGTGTAAATTAGATGTAAATGAGGTGGAGATGTTTTCAGTTCCTCGAAAGCTCCTGGGTTGTAAATTTCATCTCCATGTTACTGTGGAGACTGAAGCCTGCGGCATCTCTCTCACCAACACTGCGCTGGGGAAGAGCTGCTGAACCTGATGCTGCTGGTGGAGATGAAGGTGGAGATGATGGTGGAGATGAAGGTGGAGATGAAGGTGGAGATGGTGTTGTTGTTTTTCTGTCTCCGCTCTGCACAGTGTGCACGCGCGCCGCAGTCCCGGAAAAACTCCTCACAAAACCGGAAACCGGACAAAATCCAAAAACACGCCGTGTGTAAATCCTCCGGAGCTTCAGGGAATGTAAAGAGGCCAGAAGGCCGGAGCGTGTGTGTGTGTATGTGTGTGTGTGTGTATGTGTGTGTGTGTATGTGTGTGAGTGTGTAAAACCTGCCTCCTCTAACACACTGGTGCGGGTTGCCAGGTTTTGCGTGTTTCAGATAATTGTTGTTAAACTGTGCAGGTTTCACCATCTGAGCTGGTTTGTTTGAACTTTTCGTGGGATTCGGATTTATTATTTATTTATGAGTTTTTTTTTTAATACAAAAGTCTAACACAGTCAAACTTTTTATATTCAAAACTTTGTGTTTAAACAATTAGATTGTCTCTCTAACAATAATGTTATTGCATGATTGCTATTATAAATAATGTTTTCATTACAGTAGGCTGAAATTTATATCGTTTCTTTTTGTTTCTTTAAACATAATTTCTGTAATGTTTCAAATTAAACAAAAAAGTGGAAAGTTCGACTACAAATACATGGGTGTAATTTTTTATTATTATTATTCTCTTTTTCAGTTCATGTTCACTCAGTTGTATGTTTTATATAATAGTTGTGGTAACAGTTAATTACAGATGTTATAACTGACTACTTTGTTTGTTTGTTTGTTTATGCAGATGTTTGTGCAGGCTAATTTAATCTTCTTTCTTATATTTTCCTTTCTAATGTTTAAATGCAAAGCTGCTCTGAAAATGAGACAGGAGTAATGGCAGCACTTCTCTGCTTAATAAATAATTTAATCATCAAGTTCATTTTAAATTTATTCCACAATGAGTGTAAATAATATAGCCTATTCTTATTTTTACTTGGAGACTTTTTGTATTAGACATCGTGCTTTTCCATGACAAAAAATATGATTAAAAGTTAGAAGGGAAAATGTACCTCAGTTTATTTGATCTTATAGTCGTTTATATTTCTTTAATCCTGAAAAAGTTTTAGTTCAGCTCCTGTTTATGTTCATTACCTCCACAGGAAGTAACTCAGGGAGGAAGAAACTTGGCGAGCTTGTGGACCCGGGGGACATCGGACCACCCGCGCACCATGATTGGTCAGAGAGATTTACTGGAGCCAGTTTAATCGTTGCCATAGATATCGTTGCGTCCGCATATCATAACTTATTATAACTTACTGCTGCTTTGGGTCAATGTTCACTGTCAAAAGCGCTGAATTGAATAGAACTTATTTGCATACAAGGAAGGAATCCAGAATTTGATTGGTCCTGGTATCATTGACGTCATACTCGCAGCTCCGAGACGCGCTTTGTTGTAGAAAATGGTGGATCGCCTGTTGCTAATGTAAACACAATCAGGTTGCCAGATTGGAGTTCAGATTCCCTCACAACAGCGTCTTCAATTCTTACATTTACATTCAATCATTTAGCAGACGCTTTTATCCAAAGTGACTAACAGGCGGGGAAATACAAGCAAATCCTTAATCATTCCAATTTACTGTAAAATAAATAAATAATTAATAAGCAGACCAAATTTCATGTTTATATTTCATACATAAAAACACCAGCGCGGGTTTTAACAGTGTCGTATTTCATGGCGGAGTACAGTATGAAACGTTACCAGGTCAATTAGGAAGATTAATATTTAAAAATATTATAAAAGTAGTATGCATCGAACTTACTGTAAATGATGTGTAGCTAATAAAATGCTTTTACATAAACTCAAGCTTTACTTTTTAATTATGCACAAGAAAAATTTCACTAAAGGTTAGTGTAAAATGTGTGTAATTGGTTTTAATCAGTAACAGTGAACTTTAAAGGATGTACAAATGATCAAATTATAAACCGGTGATAAAGGTTTATTCAATCGATAAACTAAGCTATTAAGCAGCTGTAGAAATGGTGAATGCGCTCAGTGTCGCCCCCTGGTGGACTTACCGTCCAAGGACTCCAAACATCCTCACAAAATAATCACAAACAGCACTGATAACAACCCGTCGATTCATGGACTCCACAAGACCTCTGAAGGTGTGCTGTGGGATCTGGCACTGAGACGTCAGCAGCAGATCCTTTAAATGCCATAAGTTGTGAGGTGGGGACTCTATGGATCGGACTTGATTGTCCTGAACATCCCACAGACGCTGGATCGGATTGAGATCTGGGGAATTCGGAGGTCGAGTCAACATCTTGAACTCTTCTCATGTTCCTCAAACCGTTCCTGAACAGTTTTTGCAGTGTGTCAGGGAGCATTACCTTGCTGAGAGAGGTTAGTGATATTAGTGAACACCGTAACCATGAACTGATGTACTCGGTCTGCAGCAGTGTTTAGGTAGGTGGCACGTGTCAAAGTAACATCCACATGATGTAAAAGAAAACATGACTCATCAGACCAGGCCACCTTCTTCCATTGCTCCATGGTCCAGTTCTGATGTTCACGTGCCAATTGTGGGTGTTTCGGTGGTGTAAAGGGGTCATGGGCACTCTGACCGCTCTGCAGCTCCATACGCAACAAGCTGTGATGAGGAACATCTGTGGTACAAGTTAGTTCCTGCGCTCACTTCCGTTATAACAGCTATAGCAAAGTCATTTGACACTGGAGACTCCTTCCATTAGATAATTGGAATCAGAATTCTACAAGGCTGTGAGATCAGAACGTTTGAATAGATTTGAAAGAAATCTCAAAAACATCTCACACACAGAATAAAGAGCAGAACGAGGGCGGGTGGAGTCTGGATGTTTTATTGAAGCTGCTTCCGTTTGCTTTATTGGCAGAAAAGCGAGCGACTCTGCAGAACCGTTGTACTGCATCAGGAAAAAGGCGTACAGTCACACCGACATGATACACAGAGAGAAATGTGAAAACCCGTTACTACAGGAACTGGACTCATTCTGCTTGCTGCTGATGAGGGGAAGTGCTTCAGTTACACATTATACAGCGTATTGTACTCCGAGAATAAAAAATCCTGCTCTATCTGACGTGTCTTACACACGTGACATGTTTATTCATTGAGATCAATTTACATACAAAGCTCATTGTTTAAAAAAAAAAACAAAACCTTAAAAAAAAAAATGCAAGCCTGATCCTGCTGCACATCCTGAATTCTGATAAAAACACAATCGAAGACTTCGTTACATCTGACTTACAGTATTCCGCTTGTCCATAAACATGAAGAGTTTCAGATAAACGTGAGTAAAGCGAGTCGTAAAGCAGAGCGGAGAGTCGATCATCAGTTACACGAGAAAATCACATTCAAAATCTAATCATACTCAACACACTCACGCCTGACGGAATCCCCAAACTCTCATCTTTCTCCAATAATATAAACTGTGATCAACTGTGAGGCAGCAACGTGGATACGAGTTTATTTACTGACACAGCCGCAGCTCCACTGGAGTTTATTATTAATGCACTTTTATTAGAAGAGCTTTAACAACTAAAAATGTGAATTAGTTCAGACTGTGTGCTTACAACTGCGCAGGAAAGAACAAAAATCTTACAAATCGCCATCTTGATGCTTTTCTTTTAATACAGCACATAATAATAATAATAATAATAAACCATGCAAAATCAACTAAAAATAAAAGTAGACTCTGCACACATTGTGGTCTTTTCCCTTAAAGAGACAAAAAGTAATAGTGAGGGGAAGAATTTATTTATTTATTATTGATCATGAGAGAGGATTAGTAAATGAACGCAGTGAGAAAGACGAGTGTGAGAGCTGGAATGATTTCACCAGGTGACAGAAAAATACTAAAATGAAACGCCACCTGGGATGTGCTTAAGACACGACCATGACTAACATACACACACACACACACGCACGCACGCACGCGCGCACACACACACACACACACACACACACACACACGGATCGTACATCTTTGGTTCCAATGTTCCTTTTTTCATTTAAAAAAAAGATTTCAGGTGTAGATTAGCGAGTCGCTCAGGTTTACGGTACTCGGTCACGTTTCTTCTCAGGAATCAGACACGATTCTCACGTCCTGGATTTCGTTCTCGCAAATAAATCAAAAAAAAAAAAAGTTTTTAAATGTACATTAATCAGATATGATACAGGATCAGCAGAGATCATAACAAAAATAGAAAAGAATAACGGAAGCATCATGAATCAATTCCTACTCGAGCGTAAGAATGAGGAATGTTTCACACTGACGCTCCACAGCAGGTTCATTCAAATGTTCTTTAAATATTTTGTTTTCCTATTTATACAAAGCAGAATGGAGACGACGTGAGAGTCTGGGAGTCGAAAGAGAAATAATTTGAAACTTAGATGAAATACACAGAATAGAACCGATTCTGTTTCAGTGCTGCTCATCACACGTCCTCGTCCCCTTATAATAATCACAATAACAATAATCATAATAATAATCATAATCATAATAATAATCATAAGTCTTTGGTTGCCAGTGTGAGAGCAGTCCTGTTGGTTTCGATCTTGCCTGAAGTTTACTTGATGAAAATTTAGTTGATGTGACTGTATACTTTAAGAGCACGACTTACCCAGAATGCACTGAGGCGCTAACCTAACTTTTCTGTT
>NC_071281.1:19180349-19187849 GCF_023375685.1 Ictalurus furcatus
GTGTGTTGTGCGTGTGTGAGTGTGTGTGTGTTGTGCGTGTGTGTGAGAGTGCGTGTTGTGTGTGTGTGTGACAGTGTGTGTTGTGCGTGTGTGTGAGAGTGTGTGTTGTGTGCGTGTGTGACAGTGTGTGTTGTGCGTGTGTGAGAGAGTGTGTGTTGTGTGCGTGTGTGACAGTGTGTGTTGTGCGTGTGTGAGAGTGTGTGTTGTGCGTGTGTGAGAGTGTGTGTGTGTGTTCTTCCCTAACACAGACAGGATACACTGCAGGCAGAACCTCCTGAGGTGCGACTGAATAAAGTCAAAATGCTCCTCTTTGTAGTCGTGATCTTTCTCCAACACAGTGACAGCATCACACTACACACACACACACACACACACACACACACACACACACACACACACAGCGGGGGGTCATTAGATGTTATTTAAGTCAGCTGTTCTCTCATGAGATTCTCTCATAAAATGAGCAAAAATAAAAATACTGCTTGTGTTCATCCTGATCACCACACACACACACACACACACACACACACACACACACACACTGAACACTGGAAAAAGATAATATAAGCAAATAAATTACAGAATAAATATTAAATAAAAAGGAAGGAAAACATGTAACTAAAAATAAATAAATTATTCAATCATTTCTAATTCACAAATATTTAATAATTTATGAATGATTTCTCTCAGAATTTGCCATAATAATAACAATAATAATAATAATAATAATAATAATAGTCATAATAATAATAATAAAATAATAATAATAATAATAATAATAATAATAATAATAATAGTCATAATAATAATAATAAAATAATAATAATAATAATAATAATAATAATGAGGAAAGAGGCTCTGGAGCAGCGGAGATTTGAACGTTCCGACCAACAAAGCATCTGAAAGGTGCGATTTGTTTTTTGCTTTAAAAGGTGTTTCTTTAGTTCTGAAGCTCCGCCCCTAGCTGAAACAGACCTAACTCAGCTATCACACACACACACAATATTTTGTTCATGCCCAGCACACAGTGTTAACTGATGAATAGCACCTTATGCTGACCGCAGGGGTGCGCTAACTTTCAGTCAGTGAGAATGCAGTGAGGAAAACTGAGGAAGCATGTGAGAGAGAGATGGTGGATCTGCAGCTCCATCGCTAAAGGCTACGCAAACTGATCAACTGCTTTCAAACGCTGAAAACAGCGCAGATAATACAGACAACAAACACCGGCACAACAAACACCATCACAACAAACACCGGCACAACAAACACCATCACAACAAACACCGGCACAACAAACACCGGCACAACAAACACCGGCACAACAAACACCATCACAACAAACACCGGCACAACAAACACCATCACAACAAACACCATCACAACAAACACCATCACAACAAACACCGGCACAACAAACACCGGCACAACAAACACCGGCACAACAAACACCGGCACAACAAACACCATCACAACAAACACCGGCACAACAAACACCGGCACAACAAACACCATCACAACAAACACCGGCACAACAAACACCGGCACAACAAACACCGGCACAACAAACACCATCACAACAAACACCATCACAACAAACACCGGCACAACAAACACCGGCACAACAAACACCGGCACAACAAACACCGGCACAACAAACACCCCACGGTCAGACTGTAGGCCAGCAGGAGATGATCTCAGTGCAGCTTGTTGGAGAAGTGAGGTGTGATGTACCTTAGTGCAGACGATCAGCACGGGGATCCCCAGGTTGTGTGTGAGGACGTTTTCTCCCAGCGGCAGCACCACAGACTCATCGTCTCCTCCTGCAGGGGCACTTCGTCTCTGAGGGGAGGACGGAGTCGCCTCCTCGGGCTCCATGTACTCCTGAAACGCCCTCACCACTATACACACACACACACACACACACACACACACACACACACACACACACACACACACACACACAGGGGGGTTTAGATGAGGTCAGAGAGTGAAGTGAACATGGACATACTGGAAGGTTTGACGGCGTTATAACGCCTCTGAGGTTTATAACACACACAGAACAGCTCAGTTCACAAAATAAATCAGGAGTTAATGCTCAGAGTGTATTTACATATCGTTATTAATATTTTAATGACATTTGACCCTATTCTAGTCCACATTACGGTCACATGACCTAATTACACACTCTTACAAATCCTATTATTTCTATTAATAGAGTTTTAACAGGCGACAGCACACAACTCATCCAGGTGACTTCTTACAGACCTCGTTAACGAGTAATTATGCTAACGTAGAAAACATTGTGAAACACTGTGAGAGCTGTGAAGAAAAACCCAAAACAACAGTCAGTGACATCAACAACAACCTCCACAGGGCAGGGTGAAGGTCTCACAGTCCACCGAAGAAGACTTGGAGAGCAGAAATATAGAGGACTCTTTCAGAGGAAATAAAAGCTTCAGGTCAGTTTCATCTTCAGGCAAAAACCCAAACACACTAATAATAAAAGCTTTATTAATTAACATCACAAGACTCGCTGCACCGACAGCAAGATTACAAACACTCACATCTCACAGCACCGTTATTAATTTACCACTTTATTATTATTATTATTATTATTATGAAGTGACTGTACATTGTAAACACGCCGACATAACCAGGAAGCTGTTAATCACCATGTTATAGAAACATTCTGTTGCTACTCTTCAAACAGCCTCATCTGCAGCAAAGCCTTCTGGGTAAAACTGTTCTGAAGTAATTCGACTCGATCCTCATCTTACTTTCACACACTTCACTAAAACTAATAACGTGATGGAACGACACTGAAGATGGTGAAGCTGACTCAACCAAGGGGAAGTGAATAGGGGAAGTGTACGAGGGGGTGTTAACACACTAATGGAACTGATCTAGATCACCGAAACACACACACACACACACACACACACACACACACACTTCAGAACCTCCTATAGTACACACGAGTGCCGTTACACTCTGTTCTAACTGTGTGCGCGTGTGTGTGCGTGTGTGTGTGTGCGGTCATGTTTATTAGTTTGTGAACATGTGTGTAATTCTGTCCTCCATCTTTACTGGATAAGAGGAAGTGATTAAAGCTGTGTGACTTCAGCTGATTGGTGAACCTCCCACAACTCTCATTCTTTATGAGGCACCAAGTTGTAGAACAATTATAAGCAAACACACACACACACACACACACACACACACGTGTTAACTGACTCAGACACTCGGTGGTTTCAAGGCTGTGACAACGTGTCTCTCTCTCTCACACTCACACACACACACACACACACACACACACACTGTATTACATTAAACCAACTTAATCTTCAGTCAGGAATTTCATCCCTGGTATGTTTGACTTAACGAATGAATTTGTTCATGGACTTCTGTGTTCTGCTTCATCCACATAATCATCTCTTCAACATTTAATAATGTTACTCAGACTACACTGCTGAGAGATCAAACAATTACCATAAAACTTCAAAACCCATTTTACTCTCAAATAGAATTATAATAATAATAATAATAATAATAATAAGAGGAAGAAGAAGAACTCACTCCTCTGCTCCATGTCCCTCATGTCCTCGGGGGGAATCTTCAGCTTGTCCACGTGTTCTCTCAGCACACTCGTCCACTTCTGCAGAGACTCCATGATGGACCAGGGTCTGGACATGTCCACCACAAACACGGCCACGCTGTCCTTCAGAGACTCGGAGGGCACAGCGAATTTCAGCAGGCCTTTATGATAAACGTCTCCGTCCAGAATCCACACGTTACAGCGCGTCACGTCTGCAAAACGCCGATTACACGATTTATATATCAGAGCGTCAATACACACCGAGCGCAGGTTCCTGTGGAACGCTATACTGTGGAATTCCATGACCTGCAGTGCTCCACCTCATCTCCACCTACTCCATCATCTGCACCCTCTCCCTGAGTCACCTCCATCCTCTCTCCATCCCCACCCTGCACCTTCACTCTGCAACCACACCAGTCCTTTCCCACACCACCCCACCCCACCCCCATCTTGACCCCACCCCTGTACCCCACCCCACCCCCATCTTGACCCCACCCCCATCTTGACCCCCACCCCTGTACCCCACCCCCATCTTGACCCCACCCCCATCTTGACCCCACCCCTGTACCCCACCCCCATCTTGACCCCACCCCCATCTTAACCCCACCCCCATCTTGACCCCATCTTGACCCCTCTCTCTCCATGCCAGACCCTGATCCCAGTAACACACACTACATTAATATCAGTGATGAGCAGAACAGTGAGAGTGTGACTGCTTTACCATCTCTGTCTTCATCGTGGACATTCAGGTACAGGTACTCCAGTCCTCTGCCCTTCTTATTGTGCTCTGCCCCTTGGAGCTTCGTCATCAGCGTCGTTTTCCCCGATCCATCATCACCTGAGCGTGACAGAGCGAGGATTACACACACACATCTGGATAGGAACAGGACTCTTCCTCTGATCGAACACCACGGAACTGGAAGAACTCCACGTGCTGATAATCAGACGTACGATATCCAGTTCCTCCAGGATTTCACCATCGCACAAATTAAAGCACAATCAAACAAACGCCGCAATATTCGCAGGAACTTGCAATTTTTAAAAATTAACGCAGATTTTGGCCAAGACGATTTGGTCAGGTGACGTCATCACCACTAGGGCGGGGTGAAATATCGATATAATATCAGCATCGTGATAAATGATTACACGATACACTTGTCTGAGATATCGTTGGTATGGTGATGTATTTCTTGTTTTTAATAATTATAAATGAAACAGTAATGAACGGATGCCGTCGACTGGATATCAATTTTTATTTTAAAAACCTTGTGTCTTTGTATGCTGTAAAATAAAGTATCAATAAAGTCAGTTTAACGTTTTTTTGTTGATTTTAAAACTGTTTTGCAGACAGTTTATTAACTAAATTATACATCATCGCCCAGCCCGAATCACACCGCGCCCTCCTCCATTCACGCGCGTCCATCACGAGTACAGCGAACATTATATAATATTGTCATACACCTGTTAGTGAACCTCAGAAGCAGACAGGTGAACGTACCGAAGAGCAGGATGTTCCTCCCGGACGGAAGTTTTGTACTGGAACGCGTCGACACCTCGCTGAGGATCGAGGACCTGCGACAGAAACAGGAAGTAGAATTATTACAACAACCTAACAGGCTGGAAATCACAGCTGTCCTCTAAAAGCATTATTTACATTATTTACAGATGTTATCGCACATCAATACATCCCTATATCGTTTATTTACATTTACACTGCCACAACAGGAAATGACACAATATCAAGCAATATTAATGATTATAATTTTACCTGGATATACAGGGTGCCATTACTTTCACTCTGTAATGTATTTAATCATATTTTATTCACGTTACGGGTTAAATAAATAAACGCTCCAGTAAATCTACAGAAACACACTTTATATTACACTTCACTGCTTTATCTGTTCACATTAAACTGAAATAAACTGATTACAATTTCAGGATAAATGACTTTAATCAGGAAGTTCAATAAACAAAGCCGATTAAATGACGTTGTAGAATATTAGAATATGAATCTATAAATCTATATTCCAGCTGTGTGTACAGTTATTTACAGCATTTCAAAAAACACAAACAAACACAAAGTACTTTCCTTTATAAATATAAATCATAATATAAACGATAAAAACACATTAAGTTTAATATTATTTCTGTCAGTTTTGTCCAAATCTCGGTCACGCTATTGACAGTACTGAGGGAAAGGGTGTAACACACACACACACACACACACACACACACACACACACACACACACACAAATGAACTCTCCTGGGTGATTTAAAGTCTGTATTTATGACTTGTGTTGAATAAATGTACATATGAATAATGAAGAGGAGTAAATAATGTGTGTGTGTGTGTGTGTGTGTGTGTGTGTGTGTGTGTGTGTGTGTGTGTTGTAGCGGCCGGCAGTGACAAAGCAACTTCATCAACCCTGCAGCTAAAATCAGATCCTAAAGCGCGTAATTTCTGTTGATTCCATGAGCAGGTAAAGGTGTTACTGTACCACAGGTTCTGTCCTTCATCCTCCTCGGCGTTGGTCTCCATGCTGTGGCCTTCTGTCCCGGCTGCACCCAGCAGCTTCTTCTCCAACACCGGAGCCATCTTGTATCTCAACCCAAACCACAAAGGGAGGCGGCATTTTCCCCTGCACCCGCATTCTGAGTAACCACGCCCTCTCTCTTGGGATTGGCTACGTAAAATCCCGCTACGTGCGCTACTATTGGCTGCTGGATATATCACTCAGACGTGGCGAGCAGATTTGCCTTGCGCGCGAGCAGGAACTTTCAAGCCAATCCTAGGGCGAAAGGCGGAATTTGTAGAAAACGGGTGAGGATAGAAAGCGCTCCATTGGGAAAAGTGGTGCCTCAGTTGTGCTTGAAGGACCCAACTATTAAAAATAAAATATTTCGTATTTAGAACAGTTAATAAACGCGTAACTACTCACGTGTATGTATTTTATGTGTGTACTTTAATTAAAAAAAAATCTATAACAGGACAACGAGACTGGTTTTAATTCCCGCGATATATTTGGTAATTATGACGCGGCGATTGAAAGGACTGCTCAGTCCGCGTTGGCTTAAATGATGTCATTCAGTTAAAGAGCGCCGCATGGCGGTGAGAACCTGGTAGCGGCGATGACGTCACCCCTAATATCGGGAATTGATTTATTTCAGTTCAGTTGGTTTTGTTTGGTTTTTTGTGTTTTTATTTGTCATTATATCGCACGCAGCCAGAGTATAGTTAATTTTATATAATCTTTAAACTACTTTGAATATTTTGTAACCAGTGTGTGTTGTCTTTGATGGGTTTTTCTGGATAATTTCTAGAAACGAACGCACTGTTTATACCCTTAACAGTATTTTTCAGCATAAAGTTTACATTCTTTATTATTAACACATGATGAGCTGAATTTGTGAAAGGAGTTGTGTGTCCGTAATGCGGAAGTGGATTAGTCATGCGTCTGTTGCTGAGTGATCAGTGATTTTCATGGTATTACGCTATACACTTCTAAAACACACAGAATTACTGCCCCCTGCTGCTTCAAACGCGGTACTGCATGAGGGAAAAAACCTAATCTACACAAAGCATCATTTTATTCAGGGTCTCTTTTTATTTATATATGAAACTTTTTTTCAGTATTGATAAACGAATCCCCTTTATTATTAATTTCTACAGTACAGTGATTCAGTTCTACATGAGAGTGAAAGTGTGTTGAGTGTAAAACCTCTGAAACTGGATTTAAGTCACCGCTCCTTTCTGTGAAAATAAAACCCTCCTGCTGTGATAATAACACTGATCACACTGCTGTCCATCTGCCCATCACACACACACACACACACACACACACACACACACACACACACACACACACACTGGCAGCTGGGATAGCAGTGGGCGGGGCAGTG